>NC_047503.1:21351322-21387555 GCF_902827115.2 Pseudochaenichthys georgianus | reverse complement strand
ACGGTCTGCAGAGTCACAAACCCTCAAAGTACACTCTGTAGCGAGTAAAACTCTAACACAGAAAATACCTGTCTCTGCTGCCCCAGAACGCCTCGTTGGAGATTTCTCTTTTTCTTCCTGGGTACAGTGACGTGCCCATACCCAAATGGACCCATTGGTCCAAATGGACCAATCCGCAGAGCCGTTACGTTAAGTCTGTGGATTGGTCCAAATTGACCAATCCGCGGACTTCCTCACACACACACACACACACACACACACACACTCAATCTTCTCTCAGCTGCAGCTCCGCCGATTTCGAGGCTGTGAGTCGGTGTGTGAGCACACACACAAACTCCCAACCAGGCTGCGGGTGGGTGTGTGTGTTCGGGCTGGGTTTCGCTGTGTCTCGCTGTCTCACAGACGGCCACTGGGCTAATATGAAGGGGGAGCAGGAGCTCCAACAAGCCGTTTAGGATAGAGTGAATACACATACTATACAGAGATGCTGTATGAGAAACCAATGCGATTTTGGAAAATTGCACAATTTAAATCTATTCTAGTAGACCTCAACAATGGAATTATGATCAGTAGAAATGGCCATGACATGGGACCTTTAACTGACCTTATCTTTCTTTAATTGCTTACAAAGCATTGCATAACTGGATTATGAGTCTGTTCAAAGCGGTCTTCTGTAGGGTATCATGAGAAAAACCACTATGATGTCTCTCTTTCTTTGGGTTATGGAAAGCTCCATACTTTTTCTAGTTGTTGTCTTTGATCATGTTCACAAATACAAATCAGATTCAAATTATTTACCCAAGAAACTTGTCGCAAAGTTGAAAGGCAAACTTCTCATTTGTATGCCACCTGCTGCCACATTGCGCCTGTGCATAGATGTTCACAATGTTTACAGGCGGGAGAGCAAAGTACAAGGACCCATATTCCCAAATGCCAGCTGTCATGGTCTGCTCATCCTTCTTTGTGTCTCCTTCTCTTTGGGCTTTAATTCCCTGCCTGCTTCCTCTACATGACAGGCAGCATAAAAGAGAAATATGGAAGAACACTGAAGTAAACCTCCAATTAAACTCTTATAATCAACATTTTCCAAGGTGTTCACCGAATCCTCATTTCATTACATCTTGTTGCCAAGAGACATTTGAATTTACTTTTTAACATTTTCTGCAGTGAGCTGTTTTTTTCCTTTTTTTTTCTAAGGTAGCACAACCTCTGTTTATTTGCTGAACTTCCCATGGGATTTTCTCTTTCTGTTGCCATTTAAAACTCCAGTGAACCCCCAAAACAGGTCAGCTGTAGTCAGCCATCTTGACTCAATATCTGCAGGGAGTGGTTGCTATTATTCATCAAGTCTGCTTCAAATTCTTTCTGACTCACGCACACACAAGCACCCACCGTTCAGACATATAGACAGGTGTGCCATTTGTCTCTCTGTCCCCGTTTGACTTGGCTGCTTTTAGTTTGGGGAATAAAGCTAGGTGTTGAACACAAGTAGTGCGAAAACTGATAGGAAGACGCTGCTTTGTGTCATGTATGTATAGTACGACTTACATATCTCCAGTCCTACATAAGATAGAAAAACAACCAAATAACAAATGCATCGTACGATCAATACCTGTTACAATTAATTATAGGCTATTATACAGTAGTTAAGAAATGATTGATACAAGAAGTAGAGCTTCACAAGACACAAATCAGATCATCATTTGTACCAAAAAGGCTCCTGGGAAACACCGTAATCAGATGCAGTGCCAGAGTGAATGACTTGTGCTGCTGAATATTTTGTATGCAGTGCCAGCTCCCTCTCATTCATTCAGAGGTATAATATTTAGGGGAGAATAGTGAAGTGCTGCTGTGGTTGCAAGAGTAATGGAGAGGCAGGGAATGAGACAGGAAGTCAGTAAGTAAGGAGAGATAGTGCTGATAAATGTTACAACCTGTCCATTTATTTTGCTGCAGTTTCACAGTTACTAAAACAAATCTGCATATCTGGGCTCCTTACAGGGACAGAGAAATAGACTAAGGCAGATGGAGACAAAGGGACAAAAAGCAAGAGAGAAAAAGACAGAGTTATAAGAGAGGTCAGGGTGCATTTAAAGTGATACAAATAAGTAATGTTTTCATTTGGAACAACACAATCTAGAAAGTTTGGTTCGAAAACTTTAAAAGTTTCTCCTATCATTTATTCAACTACACTCTTTTACTTGATCTGTTTCTTTTCTCCCACAGTTACCTTTTTACAAATCTTATACCTGCTGCACTTTGCCTTTTAAAAAAAAACCTAAAGCGTGTCCTATCCCTCTGCGTTTACACTGAGGTGAGACAGCTGCGAAGCTGTGTGTGTGTGTGTGTGTGTGTGTGTGTGTGTGTGTGTGTGTGTGTGTGTGTGTGTGTGTGTGTGTGTGTGTGTGTGTGTGTGTGTGTGTGTGTGTGTGTGTCTTTTCATGGCACAGGTAGAGCTGACAGCAGGCACTGGCAGAAAAACAAGGTTTAACAGTTGGCAGTGCTTGATAATTCTGTACCAAACACTCTCCGTGCACTTAAAGAAAACACACACACACACACACACACACACACACGGATGTACACACGCTCATTGATGCACTACTGCTCTTGCTGTTTCTAAAATACACATTCACATGCACAAACACGCCTACTTGTAAAGTACATGCTCTTAAATGCGCACACACCACCAGAGTCATGCCCACACACACTGTTCAGCCTGGTGGGAGCTATGTCATAAGGATCTGATTTCTGATTCTTATATAAGACTAGACTGTATATACTCTGTTTTATTTCTGGTTACATATTATTAGCATTTGTATTTCATCATGCATTTCATTACATGTCCTCTTCATAGTGTTCAGACATTTTATTCTACATTTTACACACCTAGCTTAATGTTTAGGGTTCCTGTTTGTATATTTGATCAGACTGAGAGAGAAGGACTTTTGTTTGTTTATTTTGTATCTTTCCTCTTGCATTTAGATTTTTTTGACAATTTATTTTAATGAAAAATTCATTGAAAACAGCATTATTCAACTGTACGACCCATTTAGAAAATAAACATGGAGAGATCTATGGAGTTGACAGGCCATTGTGTGTAAACAGCACATTATATTGGTTGTTCGGTCCTGGAGAGATTATTATGGTAATTGTAGAAATGGTTAAGTTGGTCAAAATGATCTATTTTGATACGTGTACATGTGGATAATGGTCACATGAACACACAATGGTTACATTTTTTCGATTTTTTTTTTCTGTATTTTGATGTCAGTGACCCATCGATTACATAAAGTAAGTTAGTGCGGGCTACATTTTACGGTCAACTGTAATGATTTGCACCAGTTGAGTAAAAGGAGTGACTTTTAAGCAAAGAGAAGTTAGTGTTTTTTCTATACAGACACCCACCAACATATGAGTACAGAGGAAGTTGAGCATGAGGATACCTTTTACAGTGTTTACGCTGACTGATATTGTGCCATTTTTATTTAAGTCAAAGTCTATGGCAGACTAAATATAACAAAGAGAGTTCGAGGCTCCGGCTGCATGAGGAGTGGAAGAGTGTCAGAACATATGGTCGGCACTGTTGTCACTGTGAAACTCCATGAGCCGCAGAACTCGACTTTCTCGGTCGATAAAGCATGCATTGAGAAATGTATAGATTAAATTGACTACTTTACCATCAACACTGATTGGACACCCACATAAGTGGTGTCAAATGTTCACATTAAGGCAGTATCGATTGGCTTTGGTATCTTCCTATCATCATCCTCACATTGTCATTGCTCCTGCTACAAAGCTTCAAGCTGTATTTTTATCTTGAGGCTTGTCTTTCTCAAGAGACTCAGTTTATAAATTAGTTAGAATTGATTTCCTGGAATACATAGTATAATGTTTGGCTCCTATTTCCTGTCATATGTTTGACATCCACTGACAACACCTCTGGTCATGTCCTATGTATGCTAGTTTCACATGTCTGTGTGTGTATGTGTGCTTGTTGTTATTTCTATATAAGCATGGCTTTATACAAAAATATTCTACTGTTCAAATGTTCTTCCATCTCGATGTCCATAATGTGCTCTCCAGGGACAGTGTGTTCTGATGTCTGCTACATAAAGCTTGTTAGCCTCTGATTGCTACCTAATCACAACACTGGCATTGTGGTGCAGCATATTTCCACACACAGAAATAAACACTCTCTCAAACACACACATGCATACACAGCGTCATGCACTTAGACACATATATGGATACCCAAATATGCACTTTACCACACCCATATGCCTCAGCTGCTATTTTGTCATATTACAGGTAATGAGCCAGTCTGTATATCTCCAGTCTCTCCAGAGAAAGAGAGAGAGAACTACACTGCAGTATGACTGTTGCTCGTACCTACACTGAACACAAACCTAAACACAACACTTTTGTTTTTGCTCCCATTTTTCATGAGATGAACTCAAAGATCTAAAACATTTTCTATATACACAAAATAACCATTTCTCTCAAATATTGTTCACAAATCTGAAAAAATCTATGATAGTGAGCACTTCTCCTTTGCCGAGATAATCCATCCCACCTCACAGGTGTGAGGTGGGGGTCAAGATGCTGATTAGACAGCATGATTATTGCACAGATTTTTTCAGATTTGTGAACAATATGTGAGAGAAATGGTTATTTTGTGTATATAGAAAATGTTTTAGATCTTTGAGTTCATCTCATGAAAAATGGGAGCAAAAACAAAAGTGTTGCGTTTATATTTTTGTTCAGTGTATAAACATGCATAAACAGCCATAGCCATCCATCAAATGTTTAAGTTTTACTCACAACCTTTTCATATGTTTTTCATTATTAACAAGCAAGTTAGTATTTTTTTTCCGTAACCTCACTACTAATCAAGTATTTTATATTTTTCAAGCCCGATAATATCCCTAATTTATCTTGAGGGGTTTGAACTATCTGTTCTACCAATCGACTAAAGCATCAATTATATCAGAAAGCATACAGTATGCAGCATCAGGCAGGAGCAGTGACGCACAGGTCAATAACACCTTGATGTTTTTTCTCCTGGAGAACAACCAACTTTGAAGAAAAGTCAATGACTTCACAAACTTAGAAAATGTGAACTTTTGTCTACCTTTCATACCATTTTTAATTGATGCATAAGGAAATGCAACAACATTGGCCTGATTTGAAACACAAGTACTACATTTGGAAGCACTGCTTTGGTACAAGTAGGAAGCAAGTGAGAGTTTATAGTACCTTGTTTATTAGTTTGTAAAGTTTAACTTAGCGAGTTAACTGAAAATGTTGATATAGAAACTGAGCCAACTTTTGCTATACCGAATAAAATGAAAAGACTGCAACATTAAACTGCATCATTAATTATAGATCATTACCTGGCTAGACTATGAAGTCTGCAATATGGCTGCAAAGCGGAACACACACACACACACACTCACTTCAACATGCTTCGTGAGGAACCCTGGGAGCTCAGAACACCGCCAGTGCTTGTTAGGTATAGGTAATTAATCATGTAAATTACCTCCTCCTCTCACGCCCCAGGGACAGATGGGTCCTATGTTTGGATTTAAGTAGGTGTTCAGCATAACATTCCTGGTGATTAGCATATAGCTCAGCACATTAAAAATATAGTATAACTTAGATTAGTCAAGCATATAGGTTGGTTTAACTCCACAGTGGTGTTTTCACCTCTGAGATGGAGAGTGTGACTAGTGAAGGTATTACCATAGGCTGTTTCTAGAGCATGCAAGACTACACAGAAAATAAACGTGCACGTTTTCAAAAAATACGTTATTTTCATTATTTTGATTGTTATTGCGAAATGATTCATGATATTGGAAGGATTGATCACTTGGATCGTTTTAGTCAATGTTCTCCATATCATTGAAACAAAAACAATGACATGAATAGGGTCTAATTATTTTAAGAGGATATGTACCAAACACATGTTTTGTCATGTGTGTAGAATATTATTTCTGGCTGGGATGCATTACCATGATACTCTATTCAAAGTGGTATTTTAACAGATAATTAGCCTTTAACCAATATTACAATGTTTTTGTTTAAATCTAGGATTAAGTCAAGATTGCATTTTTTTGATTGGCTTTTATTTAGCTTCAAAATGAAAAACCCCAAAGCATACTTTATAGTCTCCAGACATATGAAATTCTTACATGTTATCTTTTAGCTAGCTTTACTCAAGTCACATTCATCACTTTAAATAAGCCTTTGCACTTTGCTGCCAACTAGTCTGACACTCAGGTCGTGCCACATTGGTTGTCTTTTTCCAAGAAGAAATTATTTGTCCTATCCTTTCTCCCCCGTCTGCTAAGTGAGCATTTGGCAACAGTGTCCCTGTCTCTCTTCTGTGAGGACAGAATAAAGCTAAATCCAATAGTGGCTGGGCATGTTGCCCTTTTTGCCCTCCTATTCATGTTTTGTATGCTTTGTGCCAGAACCTGTCCCACCACCAAAACAATTGACTAAGAGGTCTTCATGTAATTATCACTTTCGCCAGAATGAAACTCAGATGACTTATGTTGCAATCACTCAAACAGCAGCTGTCTGAATGAGCTGTCACACTATCTTATATTTTCTTTTAAAGGAAGTTAAGAAATAATATATAGCCAATAAAGCTTTCATTTTCCTGTGTTTTGGAATTAATTATATACTTTTTTGCATGACAGCAAGCTGTTCTGTCTTATTCTCCTTCAGCTGGTATACAACATTTCTGAAGTTCTGAATTCACCACTGAATAAACTTGTATGCATCATCGTCATGCATATACGACAACAATTTCAGAGAGCGTCATCTTTCCCTGCATGGTACCACATTATACCAGGCTATATCTTTACTTAGCATATAGTTATTTTTGTGCTATCTTAATGTTCTTAATGTCATGTAACTAAGGAAAATGTCTAGTCAGACACAAAAGGTAGTTTTCTCTGGTTGTAATGCAACATGATAAGCTACTGAAAGACCTTTAATTAACTTTGTCTTACCTTTTAGAGTTTAGTGAGATTATGCACTTGGTAGAAAAACAATAATTTCTATCTGCGGGAGCTTATTTATAAAGTCTGATTCTGTACACAACGTTGCAGTTCCAGCATCCTTCTGGGAATCTGCTTTTTCTGGAATGACTTCAAATTGTTGTTTTAAATGTCCCAACAGTGATGTGTGTCTAGTATGAATACTATTCTTACTTTTTGTAAAAGTCTGTTGAGCTTCAAACACATATTTATTAGTCTCGGAGCAACATCCAAATGTGTGTGTGCGCATGTGAGTATGTGTGTGTCACTGAAGATTCTTAGTTCCTGAATGTGTGTTTATGGGTGTACCTGGTTGCTAAGTCTAATTAAATGCGTGTATTTTTTAGGGATGCACGATAATTATCAGCCCGATAATTATCGGTCCGATATTAGGAATTATGACGTCATCCCGATAAACCCGATACAAGTATTAATAGCCCCGATAATATACAATATATTTTTTGGGTAAAAAAAAAGAAAAAAATACTGCAGTGTGGGTGGATTGGGATGAGGGGCGCTTGTTTTCACTCGGCTCCTCCCGTTTTGCCAGTACTGTGGTATTAGTGGTTTAGAAAGAGGGGAGTTCCTCACAAATCCAGCGCTCCCTAACTCATGCCTGGCTGTGATGTAAATGGTGTGCGGCCGTGAAGCCAGGACAGTAAACAAACATGTCGTCGGTGGTATGGGACTATTTCAAAGTTTCAGAGTTAGACAGTTCGCCTGCTATTTGTAACAAATGTAATGCAGAAGTTCCACGAGGAGGGAAAAAGGCAACGAGCTACAATACTTCGAACCTGATCAGTCACCTGAAACATCGCCATCGCTACGATGGTGTGTTAAAAGCGTACGAAGACGCCTGCGCTGCTAAACTAGCGGCAAATCCAAAGCCAGCTGCAAAGGCACCGGGGCTTTTATCTATCGACGAGGCTTTTGAAAAAGGCAAGAAGTTTGCTATGGGCTCAGAACAGTCTCATAATACACACATGCGCACAGAAGGATTCACACTTGTATTTCATGATCCGCAAAAGGATTCACACTTGTATTTCCGGATCCACACTTGCGTTTTTCAATGCACACACAAATGTATTCCGTTTCATATACATGTAAATAAAATCCAAATACAGAAAAAAGTTTTACATGTGTATTATTGATCCTCACATATTTGTTTTCCGTTTAAATCCCCTGAACCTGCAAACACAAACAGCTTTCTGTGCATGGATCGCTGTGCATTCGTGTGTGGGTTTTTTGAGACTCCCCTGACGGTCAGCCGATTCGTACTTGTAATTATTTCTATCTATAGCCAATCAGATGTCTCCTCAATTCTAAGCCGATCACATAAGTTACTTAATACATGTACTCGTGGTGAAATAGAACATATTTGGTTTCCAATAGCAACTTTGATGATCAACAAAATATGTGAGCAGCAGTCAGTGAATGCACATGCAGTACATTTCAGGGAAACATACACATTTTGAATTACCACAGTATTCACGTATTTGCCGCACACATTTGATTGATATACTTTATTAATCCCTCGTGGGGAAATTGTTTCTCTGCATTTGACCCATCCTAGTGTTAGTTTTTGAACAGCACCCGGGGAGCAGTGCCTTGCTCAGGGACACCTCGGTAGCACTTGGTCTTGCCGGGACTTGAACTGGTGACCTTCCAGTTGCCAAGCCAAGTCCCTATCGACTTCGCCACCACACGCGCGCACTCACACGCACAGTGTTCCTCACATCTCGAGATTATACAGCTGGTTTACTCTTTTGGTTTGTGACATTATTATATGAAAGTGACCCATGAATTGCACACTCATACTGTATACTACAGATGTCAACTGTGTAATGAAGCAACCTCCTCCACATTACACACACACACACACACACACACACACACACACACACACACACACACACACACACACACACACACACACACACACACACACACACACACACCTGCCAGACTAGTGGATGCCAGCATGTTTTAACCCTGGGGCTCTGCTGGCGAGTAGACAGAACATAAGGAGAGGGAGAGAGATAAGGGGAGTAAAGCAAGAGAGGGGAAAAGGGAAGCCAATACAGGTAGAGCGAGAGATGGAACAAGAGGGCAATAAGCACATGGTACACCATAAGGGATGATTGTGAGAAAAAAAACAAAGGCCATGGGGGGCGTGAGAGGAGTGAGTCAGAGAAGATGCGATGTGGAGCTGCAGCTGACCCTGAGCTGAGCTGCATTAGCAGTCCGAGTACATGAAGGAGGAGGCCTCGACTGGGAAAGACAGATGGAGGAAAGGAAGAGTGAGGGCCGATAGTGGAGAGAGAGAGAGAGAGAGAGAGAGAGAGAGAGAGAGAGAGAGAGAGAGAGAGAGAGAGAGAGAGAGAGAGAGAGAGAGAGAGATTTATGATGTATTGTATGTTACTGACCCTGGGCTGGGCAGAGCTGGCCCAGTCTGGGACATTCTGACCACAGAAAGACAGATGTCCAGGATGACTGCCAACTATGTGTGTGTGTGTGTGTGTGTGGCTGAGCCTTGATGAGCACTATGCCTTTCGTGTGTGTGTATTCTATCTGCATTTTAGTCCCACCACTTCTCAGTGCTGTAGGCTACTGTATTCTGAGCTGCTTTTACAGTAATCTACAATAAGTGTGTAAGTGTGTGTGGACAGCTACAGGAAGACTAAGGGCCTCAACATGCAAGGTCTTACCTGAGTAAGGAAGGTTTTAGTCACTGTTTACTCTTAATACATATAAGCATCAAAGAAGGTACTTTTTTTAAAGACATCACCTCTGCGGAGATGAATGACCAATGACTCAGTTTAATTTCCAATGCAAATTCCGGTTTCAAAACCACATGAAATACAACTGCTTTATTCAATAGTTTAACACAAGCAGTGGATGAAATGGCATGATGAAAGTCAAAGGTGTTGCCTGTAGTGATGAAACCACAGGGAATAATCCGACCCTGCAGTTCCCCTCAGATCTGCAGAGTATTTCAGCATCTTTTAGCATATGTTTTGCTTTTACAGCCTGCAACCTAACTGTTGGATCAATATTCCTGTGTTAATGGGCTTTGCAAAACCTATGGTGACTGTGTTGGAAGGTTAATATGCACCTCACGTGAGTCTCTTAAAATATTAAACTGCGCTGCAGGGCTAAGCTATCGACGGAGATACACTTCAGCACTTGTATAACTTGGCTGTTTGTGTTCAGCCATACACGTTAATTGCTAATGGAGTTTGTTAAGAGGGAAGACAACGTTAACGAAGATGAAGAAAGACTCAGCAATATTCTTCTTTTCACTGAACACTTTCTGCACGCTGAGATCGCTGTTCGAGAATAACTAATACATGTAAACACAGTGGTTGCGTAAACTACTATGCATGATACACATAACAAGTATTCATACTTGGATGTAACTCCATTTCGATAGATGTACAGAGCCAGTCACTCTGTATCACAAAGACAATGCAAACATGTAAACACGGTAACTTGGAAATAAAAAGCATACAAAGTAATCATAAATATAGCTATGCATGTATAGCTGCATAGATGATATCCACGGGTGAAAAATATGTCTCTTATCTCGGCTGGTGAACATAGTACAGTGTTTAGTTGCCAAGGAGACAGTGATTTATCCCAGTGTTAAAAAGTGAGTGAAAGTTTGACTTCTATTTACCAGGAGGTCAGAATACATGATTTGAAATAATGAATAATGTTCCTTAGAATGGATATGTAGCTACTGTAGTCAACAATAAAAATAAAATGTCCACCCTAAAAACGTCACGTTACAGCTGTTATGCTGCGCCTAAGTTGCCAACAAATAAATGAATGCAGTTTTAAGAAATGGTTCAATTTTGAGGGACATTTGAAGAGCCTTATCTGAGGAAAAGTCCTGGAATGTGCCACCCTGTTATTGAAAGGGCTTGTGATTGTTTAATCAGCACACAGTGGCTGGGTGGAGAAACTCTGTTGTGACTTGTTTGAACAAAATCAGAGAGAAATAACAAAGAAAGGTGTCAGATTATTGCCTCCTGCTTGCTCGCCTTGTCCATATCCGCCCGTCTTTTGTGCCTAAGAATCCCTCTTTGATGAAAAACGAGTGGTCAGCAGAGAGTTACAGGGGTGTACCAATCTGCTACCCATCCTCACTATCCGTCTCTCTCCCTTCTCTCCCCCCTTTTTCACCCTCCATAACTCTCTCGGCCCAATCAGTTTCACTTTTATCCAGCCAATAGCTCCATTCGGCCCAGCTGAAGTCTCATCATCATTATCCCTTTCTCTATCTCCCCCCAGCCCTCTATTTCATTTTACCCTCCATCTGTCCATCTCCTATTTTCAGTTATTTCTCAATCTCCTCTTTTCTCCTCTCTTTTTTTGTCTTGTGCCAGGTCCTCATCCAGGGTACCAGCTGTGACCCCTGCAGCCCTACCTCCTCTCCTCTGTGCCAAGCGTTGGCTATTTTTATAATCAGAGACGGAACGGCAGGGAGAGAGGAGGGATGGCTAAAAAGGGAGAGGGGGCAAATTAATCAAAGAACACATTTCCATTTGGTGACACCAAACACTTGTGTGGAAATGTTCATGTTAGCACTACAGGGACCAATCAGCAGCTTATTTTTTAATCTTTGGAGTGATAATTCAAAAAGGTTGCTGTGTTTGTTCTGCTGACAATTTCCGATTGCATGGTGCAGGAGAGAGACATTCAGATCACATTGAATCTTGATTTGAAATTGGACAAAAGACGGGCCCAATACGTTGTTTGCTGTGCACAAATAAAGGTAGCAGTCGGCAGCATGATGGAGAGAGAAATGCAATAATGTCAATGATTTAAAGTCCACCTGAAACCACAGCCATCGTTTATAGTAGAAATAATAGTTTTACCATCAATTATATAGTAACACTGCAGAAGTTATTTCAGTTGACCAAATATGATAATTAATTACTTTCCTAATACAACATTTATATTTTTTACAAAAACAATACCGACTAGGGATGGGTATCGTTTGAAATGTATCGATTCCGATTCCGGTTCTGCTTATCGATTCCGGTTCTTATCGATTCCCCGTTTCGATTCCAAAATTGTAAAAGAAAGAGGTCAAACGTTTAGATAACAAAAATATCTTTATTTTTTTAAGCTTTAACTGATATTTTTACAAATAATAAATACACATGCAATACAAATGTATGTACAATAGCTGTGCTTTATTTTAACTGAGCTATGCCTGTGGCAAGCTATTAACAGGCATTACACTGTGCCTTGTCTTTTTCTTTTTTAGTGTAGTGGAGCCTCACTTTAGAGCGTTTACCGCGATCCATCTTTGGTGTTATGAAGTGACTGAGCTCGTGAACTGTCTACGGGAGAGCGGGGGGAGCCTCGCTGCGGGGAAACTGTGGACCTCTGTCGCCGCAACTTACATGATGCCGTTTAAAAAAATTAAGGGCGGTGCCGGCCGTCAGCGTACCGAGCCGGCCGTCAACGGCCCGCTGACAACCGGCCGTTCTGTGATTCTCCAGAACAGACCAGATCCCAACAAACCAACACCCTCTCAACATAACCCAGTCTCACGGCATTTCGTGTTCACCAACACGATTTTTAATCTATTGATTCGTGTTCACCAACACGATTTGCCCCTTTTTTTCGTGTCGCACAGCACGATTTTAAAAGCAATGTATTTCTACTGGTAATGTGTTTCGTGCCTGCAGCACGTCTTTTTCTCCGGGCGGGTCGTGGAATACCGGAAGCTGTGAAACACATTACCAGTAGAAATACATTGCTTTTAAAATCGTGCTGTGCAACACGAAAAAAAGGGGCAAATCGTGATGGTGAACACGAATCAATAGATTAAAAATCGTGTTGGTGAACACGAAATGCCGTGAGACTGGGTTGAATACACACATGCACACAGAAGGATTCAAACTTGTATTTCCGGATCCATACTTTTGTTTTTCAATGCACATGTATATTCCGTTTCATATACATGTAAATAAAATCCAAATACAGAAAAAAGTTTTACATATGTATTTTTGATCCTCACTTATTAGTTTCCCGTTTAAATCCCCTGAACCTACAAACACAAACAGCTTTCTGTGCACGGATCGCTTTGCATTCGTGTGTGGTTTTTTTGAGACTCCCCTGACGGTCAGCCGATTCGTACTTGTAATGTTTTCTATCTATAGCCAATCAGATGTCTCCTTCATTCTAAGCCAATCACATGAGCGCGCCCCCACGAGGGGAAGATGACTTCATATACGCATTTTGCGCAGTCCGGAACACGAAATGCCGTGAGAAATGCCCCCCCCCCCCGGAAAATAAAATTAACAAATATTAACAAATATATAACAACAGAGCAGAAAGTGAAGTCAACATGCAGTTTTTTAATAAAGAAAAGTAAACTAAGGCTAACCAAGGCAGCAGGCATTATTCACTTCAAGTGTTTAGAAATGCATCTTCTTAATTCAACTAGTGTATTACCTGTACAAGTAGGCACACAACATAAATTAATAGATCAAATAAAACCAACACTGGCCAGGAGGGAACAGAAACATAATAATACATAAAATAAAATAGCTTTCAGTTTTGTCCATCACAGCAACAGCAGGTGGGCCCCCACACAGTGTGTGGGCTATTTTATCACCTAGAACCACTGGTGTCTTTGACTCTGTCAAACAACATCTGTTATTATGGACGCTGCTTTTGTACGACCACATGACATTTTCTTTACTATCTCAGAGTCTGGAAAAATGGTCGGCGCTAGCTTGTTACCAGTCATTTGACCGGTATGATTGGAAGTGTTGCACTGTATGGTAAACACTGGTTATTTCTGCTGCTGTTACCTTTGTCTGAGTGACTATCATTTTTTGGTTTGAGTAGGAATGTCTCCATAGAGTGGGATGTCTCTTTTTGAGCGACACGTTTCATGTGAGAATCGCATTCTCGGTGTCTTTTGACGTCGTATTCACCGCCATGTGAAATTTTAAAATTACTCTTGCAAAGATTGCAATAAACTCTCTGAGAGTCGCCCTGCACTGGCTTCACCCACGGGTAAGTGTCTTCCCAGTCTGTGTTGTATGTGCATCTTCTTTTCTTCTTAGCTGTAGTTTCAGTTTCCTCCATTTTCCATAACCTGCTGCGTCGCATGCATTCCGTTCGTTGTTGTTGTTTGGCGGGGTGTGTGTGAGTGAGTTACTCTCATTGGTTAACACTTGACCAGCACCCGCCGTGTGTTACAGTTTGATTGACAGCAAACACAGCCCCGTGATGATAGCCTTCCCTGCTTTCTCAACAGCCATTGGATGAATCTGATTTTAAAGAAAAGTGTTTTAGCCAATCAAAATGAAATATGCGGGACATCGTCTCAATTTGCGGGACGCACCAAAAGTCGTGAAAATGCTGTGCAGTCCCGCGCAAAGCGGGCCATCTGGTCACCCTACGAGATGGCCAGTCCTCCCTTACCCTGGCTGTATTCCACCGGGTCGCCGCGGCGCAGACGGACCCGCGGCGCAGACGGACCCGCGGCGCAAACGGACCCGGTGGAATACAGGGTCTACCGCGTTTAGGAACCGTTAAGCAGAACCGAAATTGTGTATTTTGTATGGGTACCCGGTACCCGGCATTTTCTTATCGGTTCTCATCTGGAACCAAGTTTCGGTTCCCAACCCTAATACCGACTCAATTATTGATAATTAACATGTTGGATTTAAATTATGGAAAATAACCCATTACGTGCCCATTTTCCATATTTTGTCATTTAGGATGTTTTTTTAGTAGTATATTTTATGCAGCAGAAATATTAAATCCAATTATAATGTTCTGTAGCTGTAGCTCCACTCAATATGTTTCCACTGAGGATTTAGTTTGTGCCTTCAGCTATGTGAGATAGCTTTTTGATAAGAAGCAAAGCGGCTTAGAACTGATCCATCACAGCCAAATCTACTGTATTTATCATTCAAGTAAACAACAATGACAAGGTTACATTCTTACAGGAGCATTATGCTATTTATTATCACCCTATCATGTAACTGTAACTGATAAGCACCCTTGGGTGACAGAGCAAATCATTGTTGGTCCTGATCAAACATTTAATGATGAAGAAGAGCAGCCCTAGGACAAACCAATATAGTCATTCTGAAAATGCAATTCAAAACAAGATTTCATTAATAACACAAGCCGTGAGAACAACAATTCTCAGGGAAGTACTAACTTTTTTTGCCAAAACTAATTAAAAAAAACTGAAAATCAATGTCAAGATCACATTGTTTCTCTTACAGAAAGCTAAAAGGGGTCTCATATTATTTAAAACTACCTTACCAATGAGCAGACAAATGCAGTCGTAGATATAGATTAAGTGGGTTTGATACAAAATAAAGACAGAATAAGGCCGTTGGAGATGGAGGGAAAGAAGAACATGGAGTTTATTTATACTGAAATATTTACTAATGACCCAGGGACATGCATCTCAGATTAAACACACATATGCCATTTGAAGTGAGGTATCAACAAATGTTTCAAGTAAGCTAAAGTAACAAAATGATGTTTGTTCAATGACTCACACTGCAGAGGCTAACGTTGCAATCCCTTCCACCGTCACCCTGCTGATTATGGCCTCTCGTGTTAGGATTTAACATGGTAAATGCATCCAGAACATTTTGTTTGTGCAAAATGATGAACACACAAACAAACATTGGAGGCAAATTAGAGCTGATGGACCTTGCTTGCCTCCCCTGACCTGGTAAGAGGTCATCGCTTTGATAGCGGCCTCGTTGTCTCTTCAATTTTGTCGCACAGAGAAAAGTTTGCTTTTAGGTTATAGTTGTGAGAAACTTGGCCTTTTGATTTTGTTTCCCATGGCTGTGAACCAGTGTGAGGCCAGACACTTCTGAAGCTCCTCTGTTGTCGGGTGGTTGTGCGCTGCAATATCCATCTCTCGCAGTGTAGCCATCCTTTGACTTGTCTCTGACAAGAGAGAGCCCGGCTGTGACTGCCCTCTAGACTGCCACTTTGTCCAGAAAAAGGCTATTTAGCCTCCAAACTAATAATTCATTTTTAGGTAAAGAGAGCCTTTTTTATAGGCACATGGACACCAGGACAATGGCACCGTGTTTAAACCCATTAATTATAATGTTTATTGTGAAGCTGGGCACTTGGGCAGTGGGCCGGACATTATCTTTCTCATTCACAGCCAAGAAGTGTTTTTTGTGCGTAACTATATGAGGGTATTTCTGTTTAGTCAGGTGTCACCAAACAAAGCTGGTCTACAGAGATAGCGACACAAACCAGTAGTTGTTTGTATCATGTTTAGTTTGAAAACAAAGCTAATTTTGTAATAAACCATGGCTTTGTGTAAAATATTGTTTAAGCAGAAACTCTTTCATTGCACCATGTTTATTAATGCTGGGGATTATGAAGGGCTGCTTTCCAATGCAAGGAAAACACAGATTAAGGACTGTCATCCCCAGAAATACATGCTCTGTTGACAGTGACTGGGGATGAGGATTCAAACAATGAATACAAAATGTTTAGTAAAGCCTTTACATACCCGTCATAATTAATTTGGCACTTCAGTAATCTCAGGGACTGGCAGAGAAAATCATTTTAATTACAGCCATCTCACCAACGTTAATTAAGCCAATAACTTGGGTAATTATGGCCTTTTGGCTGCATGCTGCCGAGCCGTGCATATTACGAACCTGTAAGTAAACCTGTCCCTTCAGTAAAGGAATATCGTCATGCTGCATTTCGGCAGCCTACTTAATAAACATACCTACTCCTTACACTTATTAGTAACACGTAGGAGTGTTAACATCAATATCACTAATCAATAAGGGCATACCGTAAAGTTCCCAGCTGCCATTAAATGATAATCAAACTCATCTTTATTATAATAGTAACTGCTCTCCTTTTCATCAAACGAAGTCCCTATGACTCATCCTGAAATGTGTTCAGAAAGGAAACGGACACATGGGAAAGGTCTGTGACGCAACTGAATTCAAACTGGAATAGGAAATTGTAACATCCCGTCATGTCTGCTAAATTGTTCATGTCATGTTAATCAGGTTCATGTTATTGTTTCACGTTTAGTTCATAGCCCAGGTTAGATTTATGTTTAGTCAAGTCTTTTTGTTCACCTGTCTAGTCCTGTCATTGCACTTCCTGTTTTATTTTGTACTAACCTCTGGTCTCATTTCAGGTCCCTTTACTTCCTCCCTTTGTGTGTTTTCCCGCCATCGTCAGTGTCTGCCCCGCCCCTGATTGTTTCCACCTGTTCCCCCTTACCTCATGTATAAATAGTCCTGTCTCCCTTTGTCCTGTGCCAGTTCGTCTTGTGCCTTGTGCCATTTAGAGAGCCAGCTTGTCTCGCCCAGAGATTATTGTATTTTGCGACCATAGTCAAGTTTATTTAGTTTGTAGTTTGCTTTGCTATGTTTTGCCTCTTAGGAGTGATGTTTTGTTTGAACTTTATACTTTTCCAAAGTAAAGACTATTTTTGAACAAACTTTCTTTTGAGTCGTGCGTTTGAGTCCAAGTGTCTGTAAGGTTCCTAACAGAAATGCTGACTGCGGATTACTGTACACCATTATACAATAGATACTGGGAAGTTAATACATTAAAAAAACTATAGAAATATACATCTCTGTAAATATTTGTTTCTGTTATAAACTGAATCAGGGTGACATTTCTGCTATTTACTGTACTGCATCTTCATAGGTGGAGAACATTGTTTTTACCCAATCCATACCAGCTTGTACCTACATTTTATAGAACAGTTATGAATTCAGTTTTAACACTGGCATTACAGTAAACTACGACAGACAGAACATAGCAACAAACTGAGTAGAAAACTGTTTCCGAGTTATTAGCATGGAGTCCATGGACACTGGGTTTGGTATGTTGAATAGTCAGGGAAAGACATGTCATCTTGGGGAAAGTGACATCTCTGGAGAGCTGTTTGTTATCGCTTTGATGATGGTTCTTCCTTTTTTCCAATCACTTTGGTATAAGATTTGATTGCTAAAAAAAGCCTGAGTTGTACAGCTTTGGTTATACAAGTTCCTTATAAAGCTTCACAATGTGGTGTTACCAGAGGTGGGGGACTCAAGTTGCATATTCTTGGACTTGAGACTTGCTTGACTAACATTGATAAAAGACTTGACTTGACTTTGACTTGGTATTCATGACTTGAGACTTGACTTGACTTGAGACAGGTGACTTGAAAGGACTTTACTTTTTAAAATTAAATATTTGCATTTATTTTTGTATTGTACGCAGCCCCTAAAGGGCAATGAAAAAAAAAAAGATACTATATCTCGTTCGCACGAGAAAGTTACCGGAGCGCCAAGTAGAACAGTAATTTACACACATCTGGCCAACTCCATATGTGGGTGTTCCCAAATGAAAGAAATGTTTTTAATCTTAATGTTGCACTGTCTGCACACAACAAACACACACACACACACACACACACACACACACACACACACACACACACACACACACACACACACACACACACACACACACATCATGCGCCCGGGTACATACACTATTCCGTTGTATTGACTTTGATGCAATATTTCTTTGTGCACAGACACAGTTAGGAAAACAATGAGACAGTATCATATGGCAGCACCTTAGACAGGAGGAACGCTGTGACCCTGCTGAAGGGGAGCCAGGGCAGGAGGCTTAACATGTTGATGTAAAATATTTGTGTTGTACTCCTGTTATCACTTTAGAGCCCTTTTAGAACTTATAGGGTTATCATTTCAGCGCCCCACTCTCCATTGCTGAAAATAAAACTAAACTTTTCATAACCAAAATATTTTAACTGATTTAAATGCGGAAACTGGGGTTATTCATCAGAATTTCGTATGACTGGACTTGTGACTTGCTTGACCTGAGCAATGACTTGACTTGACTTGCTTGACTCTCCACAGTGACTTGGGACTTGCTTGAGACTTGTATGTGTATGTTAAGACTTGAGACTTGCTCATGACTTGCACATGTATGACTTACCTCTGGGTGTTACTGTCCAGCTTACATCCTTGTTGTCAGTGTTTCTCTATAGTGATAGTTTAACTGTCCTACAGTGATGAGATTCTGTAAAGTCATGTGTGCATTTGAGTGTTTTTAATTATGATAAATAACCCTTCTATGACATCAAACCCCCTTCCCTCCTTTTTGTCTGTGCTGGTTTCTGGTATTGTGCCAAAAGCCCTCTACCACTCAATATAATTCTGTGTGTGTGTGTGTGTGTGTGTGTGTGTGTGTGTGTGTGTGTGTGTGTGTGTGTGTGTGTGTGTGTGTGTGTGTGTGTGTGTGTGTGTGTGTGTGTGTGTGTGTGTGTGTGTGTGTGTGTGTGTGTGTGTTAACTGTACATCCAAGCATTGTCAGTCTGTACCCGCTTTCTCTGAGTATTCATTATTTTTGTCTAACCCAGGTTTGTATATCCCTTAAGAATTGTTGATGATAAAAGGTACATTTTTGTGTCTTAGAGTTTGATACACAGAACACTGTTATCTTTTTCCGTGAATCGCATTGTTTTTTACTTTGTCAGTGCATGCCCAAGGACATATTGTAACAAAGAAGGTTAATAGTGACCCTGTGAAATATAAATGATAATATTAGAATCAATTTTGCAGACGTAACTCTTACAAACATGTTCGCGTGACAGCTACCTAATGGATTTTTATTTGAAATTAAAGTTGCAACATTTGGTTTTCTGTAGAGCATGACTCACTGAGTGGATGTCTCTGAACTGTTTAACCACGCACCTCACGATGAATCACAAAACTCTTGACTTATTACCTCAGTCGTATTGAGGACCTTGAGTTCAGCTCAAAGTCTTGGTGACTTTTAAGCTGTATTTTACTTTTCAAAGATATCTCTTACTGACAGTTATTCCCACTTGATCTGAGGGAAACATCAGTCTGCTGGAAGAAACCGCAAATGATGCACTTAAAACTGAAAATATGGGCAACACTTTTTGGGGAATTTAGGCTTACTTTAAAAGTTATTTATATTTCATTTTAAAAGCATGTAGGAAGAATAGCAGTGCTGTATTTGAATGTGGATACGTGTATGCTCATATCATTACCTGTTGGTGGAACGACATTTTTCTCACTATGGTTTAAAAATAATTACAATCTGATAATCCTGTTATGGTTAGTTTTCATGTGTGTTTGGATGAAAGCTCTTTACCATGATGCTGTTTCTATCCACCTACCACACTGAGAACATGTAATCATCCCAATGATACCAGAGGTACTCACACATCTTTAAAGGGTATGGTTGCTGCATCTTTAATCACCCATAGACCAATGTGTTTCAATTATTAATCTGCTCAATTATTTATAATGCAAGTAAAAACATGAGTATATATGATAAACGTTTTGTGTGGCTGCTTCACAACTTTCATGAGTTCATTCCAGTCTCTTTACTAGCAATAAACATTTTAAAAGAATACCGTTTGTTTTATTAAAAGCTGATGATATCAGTGTTTTAAACGGTTCTCCCTACTGATATTCGGACTGAACTAGAATGACCTACACTCAAGATAAAATATGAACAATTATTTAATATACTATTGTATTTTACTGTGCAAAGATCGCTTCTTTGTACTGCAGTTTTAGGATTTGAGTTTCACACTAAAATTGGATTAAAAAAGCAAGGAGTTTTCATAATTAGATTATATATTACTGAAGTGTTCTTTGACATAAATCGCTCTGTGTCATCTTAACATGTTTTTTCCGGACTATTTTCAGGTTATTCGGTCCGCACATGTGTGGGTTTCTCTTTCACATATGTACATTAGTACACAGCCGGGGGTTGTACGTTAAGGTGTGATGCCTGAGTACAGTTTGCAGGAGGCGTGACATTAAAATATGTGTCTGGTCAGAATTTGGACAGTTGCGTTGTCACCAACAGCTCCTCAGGGTAATGTCTAGATAATTTCAGGGTGGCAGTGCATTTGTGAAAGGGTCCATACTGTTTCCTGTATTATTCCATCTATATGCCCTTTTCACAGCACACTTTTTAGCCTGTGTAAGCAGGAAATGCACAGGTGTAAATAATCCCATTAACGATGGCTCCATTCCAATAAGTGTCTGAGTCAATAAGTCAGCATGCCCAACAGGGACTGGCTCACCTAAAAGGAATGCAGCCCTCGTTAAGGTTATATTGACCTGCTTTTCCTGCTCTGGCAACCCAAAATGTCTGCTGTGAAAAGGGTCTACTAGTGGCAGATACTTGTCTGTGGTTGTTGATGTAAAGGGTTGAATGCAGTTGTACCCTCCTGCAAATGGCTGTATCATCTGAGGGCTGACACTAAGTATCTCTACTTATTACTTACTTCCGTTAGGTGTATAACCGGAGGTAGCTGTACAGACCCAGTGGAGCTTCTCTTAGGTATATTAGGTTCAGCCTCTCATCTGCCAAGGTCAACTTCTTTACGTCTCTCCGTACTCGGAGCTCTTCTTGTTCTCTTCCTCTGATACCAGCCCCACCAGCTCTCATATTGGTTTGTTCTTATATCGGGGCTTTGTGCCTTTCATGGTGTCGCAAATTAGTATTTTGGTTAGACCATTAGTGCTCTCTCACAGGTGGGAAGTTTCCAGATTTCTACCACTTAGCAGGCTTTTTCGAGGCAACTATGCCCACTGTCTTCGCTTTCGTATATGATAGAGACATGCTCACTCGACAATTTTAGACCATTTCCCTTATTGACAAGGGATGTGTTTTCCCACTTAAAGGTGGGGTAGGTAATTTTGGAGAAACCAACTCGAGTGCGCTAGAATTTGAAAATACACAACTGGAAAAAATCTGCCACTTCCTTACAGAGCCCCTCCTCCAACACACACAAACGCGCACAAGATAAGTTTGTGCACAGATGGAAGGCTGACAGGCGGGTAGGCCATTCAGTTACTTTAGCCGGGCCGGCTAAAATGATTGGTCATGTACAGTACAGTACAGTCATGTACAGTACCACAGGCTTCCACAGATGACGTTTTTTTATGGATTTTTTGTCAAAGCACTTCAGATATTCATTGCTATCGGGATGTTAAGAGCATTCCATGGAATATAACAAGTGTATCTCGAGCCGGTTTCTGAAACTTACCTACTCCACCTTTAAATAAGGTAAAAACGATATCTGACCTTTTCCTGAAATACAGCTTTTGTTGTTGTATTGTCTGTTATTAATGATTGAAGCAGTTGGTAACTTGGTTTTGAAGATAGCTTCACAAAGAATGGTGATTATGATAGTGATGGTGATGGTAATGAATATTATTGTAAATACTGATATTCATACTCCAGCTTGTGTGTAGGACGTGTGAATATGTTTAAATGATAAAGCATGTTGTGCGCTTTAATAAGATTATTGATGAAGAGAAGTAGAAAAGCAGGCAGGGAAAATAGGAAAAGACTATAAGGTGAATTTTGTATGGATTTTGTGAAAAGGAAAAGAGAGTAAAATAAATGATCATCAAAAAAAGGTTGGAGTAATAAAGGGCACAAAGCAAGGAGTCAAATACTGTATACAAAATTCAGGATGTATTTTATGTTTGTGTGTGTTCTTTTGTGTGTGTTTGGTGCCTAGTTGCAAGGGCACCAGCTGCTCAGATGATGAATGGGTTGCTATCACAGCACAGGCAGTGTAGTGACACTGAAGACCTTAGATCACATGGCTGTCACGCACACACACACACACACATGCTTTTTGCCCTGACAGTGCAGGAGCAGAGCTGAAGTTAGTACTCATCTTTCATCCTGCCATCAGTTTTTCAATCCTCAATCTTCTTTTTTTTCCTTTTGTTTCCTATTCCAACTCCTGTAGCCTTCTATATTCTCTCTTGTATTCTCGTTCCCTCTCCTCTCCTCTTTACATACTGTGGTTACGACGAATGAACAACACTAACACGTCTTTGTTCGGACTACTAAACCCCAGTGTTTCTGTTTTACAATATGACCACAACTCAACCTGTTCAACACAACGCTGGGTTTAAGTATTTATTCGTAGTGATAAGCTAAAAAAAAAAATTGCGATTGTTACTGAAAAAATATATGACACATATTTACCGGTTAATATTTCATTTCACATTAGTCTGTAAGGGCCTTTATTACATGGCTTAGTTGAATACTCGATTCTGATTGGTCAATTCAGAACACGTGACACGTTGTTAATACCGAACAGACAGACCGCTGTCAAGGACTTATTGACCGTTGTTAAGGACGCTCACATCTTCAGAAAGAAGTCCGGTCGGTTTGACTGTATACAGTTGGGCTGAAAAGCAAACTGCATGCAGTTTGCTTTTCGAACTGGGACAAGAAAAACAGCCCAGAAGTAACGGGACAGAAACCCTCCTTTTTACGCAGCGGTCCAGACATAGACATCAAACGGCGACACATATTCAGTGTGCAGTAACTTTGTCATTAGGGCAGGGATATCTAGATACTTTCCAAGGTTTGACATCATGAATTGTGCTACTTTTAAAGCAAGGAGCGATGTTTTCAAATCTGTAATCAGAAAGCTCCTCAAAAACGCAAGCAGTTCCTGCCGTTGGCTTTTCAAACTGACAATACAAGAGACGCTCTAACTGTTTTTCAAATGTAACAGTTTGAAAAGCTGTTAGGATTATGTTTTAAACAGGACCCAGGCGCAGGCAAGGACTGAAGATGTTTAAATTGTTTATTGCTTCGGAGACTCGGGCAGGTTTGGTGATATGGAGGTCCGGAGTGGAGGTAGGCAGTGAGAGGCTTGACTGATTACAAGGCAGGCAGGTATGATGCAGGAAGAAGCAGGCAGGTTGGCTGGAAGCTCTGGTGGACGATGGCCGAGGGATTGCACTGGAAACACAAGAGAAACTAGTTGCAAAAGGTACGGAATTACACGCAGACAGGATAACTGAATGGTCAGCCAGGAGGATGTACTACCACTGATGTAGAAAACAATCTGGCGGTGAGTTGCTGGGAGACTGGAGTAGATAAGCTGTGTCCTGATTAGATGATGAGGGACAGCTGAGTCGGACGGCCAGGTGAGAGCAATCAGGCTGCTGCCTGCAAGGGAAACCACACCCTCTCCACACACAGGGGAACAACCAGGAACACAGTTTGGACCGTGACAAAAGCAAGCAAACTGTCTGATTGTCTTTAGTTTTCCGCTGTCGTGTGATAGCAACATGGAGGATTTTAACATTAATTTGAATATATTTGGAGAGCACAGTAATTTGGAGGAATGGTTAGTGGCTGATGACGAGTCCCCAGTGAAGAAAATAAAAAGACAAGAGGGACAAGAAAACAGCAGAGAAGTAACGGGGCAGAAACCCTCCTTTTTACGCAGCGGTCCAGACATAGACATCAAACGGCGACACATATTCAGTGTGCAGTTCCTTTGGCATTAGGGCAGGGATATCTAGATACTTTCCAAGGTTTGACATAATGAATTGTGCTACTTTTAAAGCAAGCAGCGATGTTTTCAAATCTGTAATCAAAAAGCTCCTCAAAAACGCTATCGAAGCAGTTCCTGCCGTTGCTACGTTAGTTCAAACAGTAACAACGGACTATTTTTCTTCGCGGATGCATGTCAATTTAAATCAATACATACAACTATTTTTTAAATCAATAAAATCATTTTCTAAATCCATATAAGCATTTCAATTAATATTGGGAGTCATAACGTTACTTTGTTGAGAATGTGGCCATGTAATAAGCGGGATAATGTGCAGCGACTTGGTCATTATGGGGAAAAGAACACCGACAGGCTGATCAGGAGCCCGACGCGAAGCGGAGGGATCTAGATCGGCATGAATGACCGCGTCGCAGCACATTATCCCTTACTTAGTGTTCCCCATTCAACTTTACATCTTCTTCTTTCCTTCCTCTATCTTCTTTTGTTTCTTCCCTTCTTCATTTCTCTTCCCAGTTTGGTGCCAGTTTAATTGAAAAAAAACTGACAATAATCCTCACCAGATATAAAAACACTTTTCACTTTGACACAACCTCCTGCAGTTAACACAATCAAGGAGAGAAACAGATTAAAAAAACACAGTCTGTGTATCCTAACATATCAACAGAGCGCTGCTGGTCAACGGCTGCCACCAAGAACATTTATTCACACTCGCCTATACACAAACCATGCTTTCTCACAGTGAAAAACGAGAGGAAAACAAAACCATTTCATAGGTTTTATATCCGTTCTTTTTCATTTTTACCAAATCCCAACATGAAACTGTGTGGCCACTCGAGTAATAGAGAAAAAGGCCAAACAATCTATTAAAATTCAACAGCCATTCATCGAAATGAGCATGTCCCTGGATTTTTGATACTCACAGGGCAGCACGAGGATTCACTTTTTGTGTGTGTATGCGTGTGTGTGTGTGTGTGTGTGTGTGTGTGTGTGTGTGTGTGTGTGTGTGTGTGTGTGTATATGTGTGTGTGTGTGTGTGTCACTGTCTGTTTGAGAGAAAGAGATAACATGGTCTGTGTTTATCGGATGTCTGAGAGAAATAAATAGATAGATAATAGGAATGCTTGACTTGTTTCAATATCACTGATTAACCCTCACCTTCGCCCACTTGCTCATCTCTTACCTTGAATACAAAGAGCAAAAGGAACAATACAAAAACACGAACAATATGAGGCTTTTACACGTTTAAAAAAAAGAAGTAAAATCTTTATCGTGTCCAATCCTCTTTAACTATTGAGAACAAATATTAAAAAATATGGTTGTATTTCAAGCACTTTCAAATGGGATTCATTATTAACATGAGGTTAATCTTGATTTTCTATTTTTGAAATGACAAATTTGGTGTTAATTGGCTTTTGAGAAGATAATTATTTCTCACCCACCAATGCCATTAACAAGCATGACCATTTACAACCCTTTATCAAACTTATGAAACAATCACAATGTCAAGTCTCACTGTGTTCAGTGAGTGTTCCTGTATGGGTTGAGTACAATAGTGTTATTTTTAAGAAAATAAAACCATTCAAAATCCCAATGGCTCATCCGACATATTTCGAATTTCAGTTTTTCCACCCACTGTGTGGCAACATGAATCTGCATTTTCCTTGAAGCTGTGACAGCTGTCTTTTTTCCCCTTAAACTACAGAGAAACTGATGGCAACCCCTCAGTAAAAGGCAATGTTTGCAGAGTCATGAGCGGTTCACATTGTTAATGCTGGAGCTCTCCAGCCAACTGTTGCTTTTTAATTATTTCTAGGCTTTCTGGGTCAGATCATGTTGTAGATACACACCTGGGGCCACCTGCTGCGACCCCACAGCTGACCCAGGAACACCTCGGCCATGTTCAGGGTCAGCACTGCTGAAGGGGAAGGTGACATCAGTGCTGCATGTGTGACTCTGTGTGTGTCTCCTGTTCATAGCTACGGGCCCCAGTTCCTCTTATCTGTGTTTGTTTGTGTTGTGATTTGCGTCAGGGATAAATCACTTTCCCCCTCTCATCTACAAGTACCTCATTAGATTTGTCCTTTAACAAACCAATAAAAAAGCAGACTAAGTAATACATAATATCCCCATGGTAACAGCAGGCACAGGTCAATGCTGCATCCTAGGAAAGAGGCATCTGTTTGTTGTTTTTAGAAACAGGTGTGTTTGCAAAGTGCATGTGCAGTAAAATGGAAAAAAACTCATTCATTCATGTTTGAAAATGTTGATACAATGCTACAAAAACGACAATCAGGAACTATTTTTTAATAACCATAAATTATTGAACTGACCAAACAAGACATGTGTTAACATCATTTTGTGCATCTTATAAAACCTGGCTTAGCAAGTGTATACCAGAGGTGGGGGACTCAAGTCACATGACTTGACTCGAGTCAGACTCGAGTCGCATAATTTTGGACTTGAGACTTGCTTGACTAACATTGATAAAATACTTGACTTGACTTTGACTTGGTTTTCATGACTTGAGACGGATGACTCGAAAGGACTTTACTTTTTAAAATTAAATATTTGCATTTGTTTTTGTATTGTACGGAGCCCCTAAAGGGCAATGAAAAAAATAATATATACTGTATCTCGTTCGCACGAGAAAGTTACCGGAGCGCCAAGTAGGAAGTGGAGCACACAGGAGACAGCCGTTTCATTGCAGACTGTTATGTTTATGTTTGGAAATGGCAGTGCATACATTATTTTAGATATATTTCGAACTCAGACTCTCATTCACTTCATGAAATCACACAGCACCAGGAGGTAGCGGGACGAAGTAATCACTGAATAGTGTGTGTCCTTATGTTATCAATAACTTGATATTTGAAGGAAATGGCTCATCACAAGCTTCAATCCACACTTGGTTTCTCCTGACCTCTGTTTTAGCTAATTTGTTTTCCGTCCATCTGGCTTTAGTCCCATGTCAGCTTTTAAACTAGCAACTCAGCTATGAATGCTTTGCTGACACACACACTAGCCACCCATGTGATGTGTATGCAGCAATTGAGTTTTCGGCTATGCCATTCATCAGTAGGTGTGTGTGTGTGTGTGTGTGTGTGTGTGTGTGTGTGTGTGTGTGTGTGTGTGTGTGTGTGTGTGTGTGTGTGTGTGTGTGTGTGTGTGTGTGTGTGTGTGTGTGTGTGTGTGTGTGTGTGTGTGTGTGTGTGTGTGTGTGTGTGTGTGTGTGTGTGTGTGTGTGTGTGTGTGTGACATCCATGTCTCCCTAGTATTGTACTATGTACTATTCCTTTACACTGTCAGTATGCAAGATGCTGCAGAACTGAAAAAGCTTTAAGTCAAAGTGGCTGAAAGCCAATACAGCGGCAGAGGCCAGGCTGTCCTTGAAGAAGACAGTATATCTAGGGTGAGTTCACACATGTTGTAGAGAAAACACATTCTCACATGCAGAAGTTGTTTGTTTCTTCTAAGTGTTTTTAAGAAAGGGAGTAAGATAGAGAAATGTAATTATTATTATCTAAAGACATACTAACTATGGATGGCATTAATTTGGCCTCCAGTGAGACTGTAAGGAATCTTGGTGTTATATTTGATCAGGATTTATCCTTTAACGCCCACATAAAATCAATTTCAAGGACCGCCTACTTCCATCTACGTAACATTGCAAAAATCAGGCATATCTTGCCTCAAAACGATGCAGAGAAACTAGTCCATGCATTTGTTACTTCTAGGCTGGATTATTGTAACTCTTTATTATCAGGGAGTACCAAAAAGTCAATCAAGTCGCCTCAGCTGATTCAAAATGCTGCGGCTCGTGTACTAACCAGAGTTAGAAAAAGGGACCACATTACTCCTGTTCTGGCTGCCTTACACTGGCTCCCTATAGAACACAGGATAGAATTTAAAATTCTTCTTCTCGCCTACAAAGCCCTTAATGGGCAGGCGCCATCTTACCTTAAAGAACTCATTATACCCTGCTGTCCTACTAGGGCATTGCGTTCCAAGAATGCAGGGTTGTTGGTTGTTCCTAGAATCTTTAAAAGTACAATGGGAGCCAGAGCCTTTTCTTATCAAGCTCCACATTTGTGGAATCAGCTTCCAGTTTGTGTTCCGGCGGCAGACACCCTATCCGTTTTTAAGAGTGCGCTTAAGACCTTCCTTTTTGATAAAGCTTATAGTTAGGGCTGATTAGATTCAGCCCCTAGTTTTGCTGATATAGGCTTAGTTTGTCGGGGGACATCTTACTTCTTCCTTCTCTCTGTCTATACCTGTGTACACTCATGTTCCGATTAACCCAGCTTCTCCAAATGTCTTTCTTTTTGGTGTCTATATACGCTGGGATCCGGAGTCATGGATGATCCTGCGGTCCTGTGTCCTGGATCGCGAGCGCTGGATCTTGAGTCGTGGCTGTGGTCCTGGATCATAGGTCCTGGATGGATATCCTCGTGGATTCATCTTCCTATTATACACACATGCATTTCCAAACATTTGGACTACCTATGTTGCAAATGTATTATCTTTTCAATTTACACACGGCATCTATTGCACGTCTGTCCGTCCTGGGAGAGGGATCCCTCCTCTGTTGCTCTCCCTGAGGTTTCTCCCATTTTTCCCTTTAAACTGGGTTTTCTTTGGAAGTTTTTCCTTGTACGATGTGAGGGTCTAAGGACAGAGGGTGTCGTATTGTCATACTGATATTCTGTACACACTGTGAAGACCACTGAGACAAATGTAACATTTGTGATATTGGGCTATATAAATAAACAACATTACAGGACAAAAGGAAACAACTTATGAACATTACAAACTTTTGACGTTTTACCTTACTTCCCCACTACCTTTTTCTTAACCATACAATTTTTTTCCCTGTGAAAACAGAAGTTTATTCTAAAAAGACTGTATGCTTTTAACCTTAAACTGTTAAAGAGTAAACTGTAAAGTCCATAGCCGCGGGAAGTCATTTTGCTCAGGGGGTGCTGCGAAAAGTAGGGAGGGGGGCTATGGAGGTTATTCCCTATCTTTATTCAAGAGCGTGGTATTTAAAAGCATACTTTATTGATTTATTTCCCTCAAACCTTGTCCTCACACTCAAATAGTGCCTGCTTGCACTTAGATTTGCTCTGCTTCTGCTCAAACTGTACGCTTGCACTCAGATATATTGCTGTTTACAGATTTCCTGTGTTTCAGCTTAAAACTTTCTCCTCGCACTCAGGCTGTTTCTGTGCGCTCGTGAAATGTCTGCTCTCAGATTTCTGCTGTGCGCGCTTGGATCTTTTGTGCAACAACCATAGACTGTATATATAAATGGATATAGTGTCCGTGACGTCACCCATAGGATTCTGCAGAGTTGCCGAGAAACCTTTAGTAGGCGGAGTCGGCCACTAACGGCTCGACTGTGACGTCAGAGTCTAATCCCGCCTGCTCCAAATAAGGGCAAAGAGGCAGAGCCGAGGCGGGACCTGCTGCCTCCGAACTGGAAGTAAACAGAGCTAGCTCAGGCTAAGAAGCTAAGCTAACATGAAATACATGCATACCAAGTTACTGCTAACAGTGTAGTTCCCCTATATAAACGTTACATTCATAATCAAATGAGACAATCTGCAAGAGAATTAGCTATATTTTGTTATTCTTAATGCTTGTCATTCACACGTTGAGAAAAGACGGACTCCACCGCCCGGACCTAACGGAGCCACAGTGGGCTAGCTCCAGGATGCCGGCTGGAGCTAGCCCCCTGCGGCTCCGTTAGCTCCGGCGGCCACCACGGGGTTAATTGGGTCCCCTATTAACATTTGCTCCCGTTTAGCATTATGGGCGTCATAGCCATAGACTATAAAAGTCTTACCCAAGGCTGAATCATAAACTAAAATGTATATGTATGCATAAAGGGTTACGTCCTTAGCTGGCTAATAAGTAACAAGCTAAGCTACCAAGCACACAAACACCTGCGAACGGGGTTAACATGTATAATATTATCATTTTAGACTTCTTGGAAGTTCTGTTAGTACATTCAAGCGCACAGCACGACATTTTAATTGTCTGGTATTTGTAACAATATTCCCTAAAAGGCACAATCACCACGAACACGGCTAAAGCTAAAGGGTCAAGTACAGTACTATGACTAACTAACGTTGTAGCCTCTATGGTTGTAGCCTAGCAGAGTGGACAAGTTGCTGTTAGCTGACAGTGAGGCATGTGAGACCTAATATAAATAAAAGGGTCGTGTTAGAAAACAATTCACTCACAGATTCATAATCATGAAGGTGGAATCTAACTATATCGATAATAATATTAATTGCATCCATGGGTAGAAACATGTTTTTTTCTGCTGTAAAGTTGGGCATTTTAACATGGGGGTCTATGGAAATTGCTCCTTTCTGCAGCCAGTCCCTAGCGGCCCATGTATGAACTGCAGTGTGTGGCACTTCCGTATTGGCTTCCCGGCTGTTCCCCAGGGGGGGGGGGGGGAGAGCACTGTCAGCGATACGAGCCGCATACATTGTTTGTTTTAACTGTTAGGCAATACACCATTATAGACCTTGGTTATATCACTTAGCAACAGCTGCACATGCCCACATGCTAACTATGGGTCTGACAAACCTACATAACATTACAAATAGTCAGACGAAAATATTATTTACAATATTAATAAAACTATGAATTCAATTTTAACTGATTGACAAGGCAAAACACTACACAGCGGCAGCAGCATTAAATGAAAATATCGTCTTACCTTGTGTTGGGGTTTGACACAACTCCAAATGTAGCCTTCCTCTCTGGGGTGGCACTAATGAAGACCCTCATTAGAGCAGATACATCCACATTGTCCAAAATGTTACTATGGACATGCATCAAAGTCAGATGTGTCAGTCTCTTCTGTGTCATATTACTCCGTAACCATGTTTTCAGACGGCGTAGGGTGGAGAAAGACCGATCGGATGAAGCAACCGAGATTGGCATACAGAGGCAAAGTTGTATGACTTTTTCAACGTCTTGGAAAATGCCAAGATTGCTTGTGGATGGAGCTTAGCCACACGTGTGGCTATGTCTTGTACCGTGTGACAGGGAGAATCACCAATGGCATCTCCAAGCATCTTAAGCTGGAGGTCCAGTCTGTAACGGTCCACATCAGAGATTAGCTGTGGAAGATGAAGAGACTCTAGCTCCAGGGTTTGTTGTTGGCCCCTACTGTTATCTGCCTCGATGAGCACGTTCTCTCTGAGAGCTGCTATATTCATGCCATTTTGATCGAATCTTCTTTTCAGCTCAGCAGTGAGCAAATCCAGAGCCTCAAAAAACTCTTGTCGCCATGTACTCATTGTATGCACTCCTGGCTCTGTTGTGTGACGGTAATGGGCTGGGGTTTTGCTTGCCCTGTGTTGACGAGCATCTGGCATTTTCAGTTCCGCTGCAGACACTTTGGATTCTATGCCCTAGACCACGGTGTCATCACGAAGGGCTACTATGCGCTCCCTCAGCAGATTTGTGCATTCCAGAGCACCCCGTGCGCTAGCATTGTTGCTCTACAAATTCTTAGCCACTGCATCACATGGCTCAAACAGTGCCTCACAGCACAGTAGGCCAAATAATGTTCTCCCTTTTAAAGACTGTTTATAAAGGCCTCCGATCTTTGCTCTTGCATCTCCCCTCACACTTTTGTCATCTTTGAGTATTTTCAGAGTCTTCTGGAGTTCTGTGTAAGAGCTCCAGACACGCTTGATGGCTATTGTCCGCACACACCATCTTGTCGGATATATGGCCAATATGTTAACCACATCACAGCCAAACATGGACACATACAGCTCCTTGCGTTTGGATGACTCGCAGATGACCGTGGCTATGCCCTGAACAAAGTTCAATGTCTCAGCAACAAGACTGACCTCACGACCGACCTCTTGAAGAACCAAGTTCAGCGAATGGTTGGCACAGTGCACAAAAAGAGAGTCAGGGCACACTTCTTTGAGTCGAGCCTGAACTCCCGAAAATCGTCCCGACATATTACTTGCCCCATCAAAGCAGTATCCTTTTAGACGTTCAATTGGGATGTTCAGCCTAAGAAATACATCGGTGATGCACTTGAACAGTGTTTCTCCAGTGCTGTCGGGAGCATTGTAAAATCCAAGAAAATCTGTGTGGATCTCCATGCTCTCGTCCACATATCGCAGTGTCAGTGAAAATTGTTCCATGGCACTTACATCCGTTGTACCATCCGCAGTTATTCCATAGTAGGGGCTTTTTACAGCGCGAGACACAATATCAGCCTGGATAGCATATGCGCACTGTTTAATGATTGCATTCTGTATCGTATCCGAGAGCCAATTATCCCTCCTAAGCACCCATTCTCTGTCTTTAGGGAGGTTGTATGTCCGCTCGAGCATAAGTTCATACAGAACACCATCACGACTGTTGTCACCCCGAAAAGCTATTCCTTTTTTACCAAGAAAGATAACTGACCTGAACATCAATTCAAGCACATTCCTTGCGGTGTTCTGTGTTTTCCGGGCAGCGTCAGACAGAAGGGCATTAATTGGTGTGCTACCTAAAGCAGCAATACGTTGGCTTGAATCACTATGAAGTTTTGATTTCTCATGTTCATTGAATCCCCCCTTTACAAAGCTGCTAACATCCATACTCACGCTGTCTTCATTAATTAGCCGTTTCTGAACTGCTTTGACACATGTGAAACACATGATATGGTCACTTTCCTCAACATAATGGAGCCAAACTTTCTACCGGGAAAATTGAAGTCAATTGGCTGGTGTGGCTTCTCCATTGATTCAACGCTAGCTTCTTCTCCTTCCACATTTTCTCGATCGCTGGTGGTAATGGGAGAAGTTCTCCTAGTTCCTGACTCCGGTGGCTCACAAGTAGACGGAGGAATTGTAGAGGTGGTGGGCTGAGGAGTAGCTGGTGGTCCACTCTTTTTATTGGGTTGGGGGAAAAAAATCCAAAATCCTTTTTTGCGCTATTCTAGAAAGTCACTGTCATTCTCTCTGCAGTGTGTGTGTGTCGCGTCAATTATGTCACTATCCCACGACCTATGACCTAGATAACTCGGATTTTATTTATTTGGAAAATAAATTCAAGCCACTTGACTGATACAAATATATACTATGACTATTATATGCTACTGTATACAGCTAATTTTATTTTAAGTAAAATCATAACTGTTTTATGTAGTTTCATCATTTTTATTTAGGTGGTCACTCAGTTTTTCAAATGTACACCATTCGCCAACAGGGGGTGCTGCAGCACCCCCAGCACCCCTACTTCCCGCGGCTATGGTAAAGTTTGTGTTTTGGATAGTAGACTGCTGATGGATCCATGTGGTTGAGATTGTATGAAGGGCCTACAGAGCTGATGTTTGAATGTTGTATGGAGCTACTTGTGGTCCATTTGAGTATTTGGATTATAGTCTGGTACATTACTCTCCTAGGTAAGCATTTTTATTTGACAAAACATATATTACATCTGTGATGTTTGGGATAGTTAGTTGGAGTGGAACTTTCATTTGAACCGGCATTGACATGTTATGAAAAATCCTTGAAATAAAGATAAAATACTTCAACAGGATGGACAGAGAGAGATAGAGAGATTGACCCTTTACAATAGCAAGTCAATGTAGTATTGGGAACAACCAATCACATGCTTTGAGTTTAGCCACAGTCAGAGTGAATGTGGAAGGTTAAAGTGGTTGAAAGGAAGATGAAGGAATGTATGACAGAGAGTCAGATGGGCAGACATCAAACCCCATGCTGCGTGGTGTCTCACTGTCACTAATTCCCTTATCTCGCAGCACTTTTCTCTTTCCCTCTTTCGTCCGCTCTTTGTCTGCCAGTCTCTGCTCATTCCATTAGATTGTGCAGGGCTCAGGGGTTGATATATGAGTGCTCCATTGAGGGACTTGGACATGAGCGACTGCTGGACATACATCACACACATCACTCACACATACACTCTTTGCTCAAAGCCATGAAAGGGAGCTTTGAGCAGGGCTGCTGGGCTGACAACTCACAACTCAATTAGAAGTCAGAAATAAATGCAAGTAGAGTGAATGATGCCAATAGAGATAGAGGGAGGGAGGAGGGGGGGAAGTGTGTGAGAGAGATGAAGGGAGGTGTATGTAATGCAAAGAAGCTGAAAACGTCTGGAAGTGTGAGGATAGAGGGGTTTCCATTCTAGCTTACAGTGTGTGGAGTCTTAGGCTCAGTGCTAACAATCTGTTATATTAGGTACTATTATATGGTCTCCATGGTGACTCAAGTAAACCACTAAATTATTTGCATTGACTTATACAAAATGTCACTTAGCTGCCAGTATGTACACATTAACCCTACATTTGTCTGGGCATTATATTGAAGTAATCACAAACACCTGGCTTTTTGTGCGTATCCTAAAACCTTAAGATGAGGCTGGAATGAAGTTAGAAGTAACAGTACAAGTACATGTAAACTGTGAAATGAATCAGCAATTATAAAAAATAATAAAAACATGATTAATACATAATATAGGTTAGGGATGCACGATATTGTTTTTTTGAAACCGATACCGATACCGATAACTTCCTGCTTCTCAAGACCGATACCGATAACCGATAATAATATAATATATATATTATATATATTAAATGTACCTGTAGTTTGTGCACATCTGGTGGTAAAAAAAAGACTAGTAGTGAGGCAAAACGGGAGGAGCCGAGTGAAAAACAAGCGCCCCTCATCCCAATCCACCCACACCGCAGTATGTTTTTCTTTTTTTTACCCAAAAAATACATTATATATTATCGGGGCTATTAATACTGTTATCGGGTTTATCGGGATGACGTCATAATTCCTAATATCAGACCGATAATTATCGGGCCGATAATTATCGTGCACCACTAATATAGGTGCATGTGGTATTACAAATTCTAGAAATGTAGCTGTTTTTCGTGTCTTATTGACTGATCTTTCGCAGCATTCTGGCCCAGTCAGGTTTATTCTACATTATTTGCGAAATGTTTGCCTTAAAACCTGTTCTACACCGCCCCCCGATACCGGGGGGAAAAAACGCGTCATCTGCAGGAAACAGTGTCTGAGGGCATCTTAATATTCAATAAACTATGAATGTTTTATATCCATGTAACGGGAAGAAACTCAGCTAACTGATCTTTTTTTTTTACTTTTTTTTTTAAAAACCCACAAAGCTAGCGCTGAGCCTCTAAATTAGCCACGACAGAAAAAATGCATTACTGCACAGAAACTCACTCATAACACCCTTATTACCTATCGTAGCTGCACGTCCAAACCAACGATTCACATCGTGAGATGACACAGAATCGATAGGTACATACATCATCACTCCATGACTAGAACTCGGAAAGATATAAACAAGAAAATACATCAAAACATATGGCGCTAGGTAGCTAAAAACCAACCTGATCTCACCAGAATGCGTGACTCCACCACGACTCCTTAACACTACAATGCGTGGTGGAGTCACGAACTTTGTTACATTTGCGTGTCGGCACCACGCAAACAACCCCAATGTAAAGTGAATGAGGCTCCTTTGTCGTGGTGCACACACGCATTTCTACAACGTGCATTGTGTGTAATGCAACTGTTATTTTTATTAAATTAGTTAGTTTTTAAGGAAGGCCAGAGCTTCAGCTGGGTCAAATAGATTGTTCCCTTCAGTTAACGTTATTTAAAAGATAATGATCATGTCCCCTGTATTGTATTACGAGCGTCCATTCCCATTGGATAACGGAGAATTTACACCCGGAAGTAAGTAGCCTATTCTCC
>NC_047503.1:21254563-21350776 GCF_902827115.2 Pseudochaenichthys georgianus | reverse complement strand
GGAAGGCCAGAGCTTCAGCTGTGTCAAATAGATTGTTCCCTTTAGTTAACGTTATTTAAAAGATAATGATCATGTCCCCTGTATTGTATTACGAGCGTCCATTCCCATTGGATAACGGAGAATTTTACACCCGGAAGTAAGAGCCTATTCTCCTTACTGTCGATTGATTTGACAGTGATATCTGCACTACTCATCGACTAAAAAACACCAAATTGTCCTTGTTAATTACACAACATTGATTGGTTTGAATTGTGTGCAATGCTTTTGTATTTTCCCCCTTCGATTCGGAGAAACAAATATATTTTCGGAGTTTTTGGACGGCAGAAGACACTACACTACCCAGAATCCTCAGCTATCGTTTGGGACTACACCATGTGCTTAGCTTGACAAACCCCGTGATCAGTCCTCAACCTCTGTGATTGGATGCGCGACGTTTACACAGAGCGTCCAAAAGGACTTTGAAATGGAATGAAACCCATCTACGGCACACTATTCAAAACAGGAATCGAACGTGTCCTACCCCCCTCCCCCCTTAGGTCAAGGCTCCTCCAACAGTGCTACGCAATAAAACAGATGCACAGAAAAAATAGTGAAATAGTGCAATAAGAGTCTATATACAAGTGATTGGAATAGATATTAGATAAAATTTTCTAAGTAGCAGCCAGATGAATGTTATTTCTAAGTTCAGGTGTTTAATAGTCTTCTGGCCTGTGGGATGAAGCTATCTCTGTTCTGGTGGTTTTAGTCCGAATGCTGTGGTACCGCTGCCAGACTGCAGCAGACAGAACCGTTTGTGGCTGGGGTGATGGTGGTCTTTTAATACTCTGAGGGCTTTCTTTAAGTTAACCTGGTATTTTTAATCCACTACATTTATTTTAGTTACTTTACAGATTTGGATTAATGATGTGAAATATAAACAACCCTTAAATCAGACTTTAGTTACACCTGAATGAAATTCAGTGAAGGTGATTGTCAAGTGCCAACAATCAGGAGAGATATTTGATAGTTGGTGCTTGAGAAGACTAAATATGTATCTGCAGATCCGTTTAAAACATATTCATTACTCGTTATTCTCTAATAGTTCATTAAAGACTGTATATAATTGCTATTTTGCACATCCCTTTCAAGATTTCAAGATTTTCTAATGTTTATTACATATCATATACACAGTGTAGTTATGCAATGAATGAACAACTTGGGTCACAGGTTCATCAACAGTGCATTACAAGACATCTATCAATGTGTGTATACTTCCACCATTACACTGTCGTATTCTGCACATTTCTTTAATTAAAGCCTTATTAGTTAGCACATCCTCCTATCAGGCAATACACTGTTTTACTCTAGATATCATTTGAGTATCTTCTTGATATTTTCTATTCTATATTTATATAATTGACCTTCTACTTTCCCACTATTTTGTATGTACTCTTAATATTTGAATGTTTTCATAAAATATAACACATTCAAAAGTGCGTTACAAAAATGAAAGACATTAAGAAAAAGGCATTTTAAACAGTCATTAAAAAGCAACACAATCTTCCTCCTGCATTGCAATTACTAAATGTGTAATAACGTGCTTTAACCAGTAGGTGGTTTGGGTTAAAAGCATAGGTTAAAAGGCTGTCAAGTTTACAGTGTTAACAAAATAAAATATACTGCTGTTTCCGGTTTAGTTTACGACGAATATTATTTTGTTATTGTTTTGATATTTGTAACACAAAAGCGATGGAAAAAACCCCACAGCAACACAGAAAAGATGGTCTTAACATGACCCAGTCGTCTAGTAGTTAATAAAAAACAATAATATCAAAACAAAATATTACTACTAACTTTATTGTGAAATTAAAACAGAACCGTAAAAGAATAGTTTCCGGTCTATTCTGATGCTGATGCTGTACTTATTATATGTTGTACTTTGGATTCCTAAAGCTTTTAGTCTACCTTACCATCTTACTTATCCAAGGGTAGTTTTCACTATAAGTAAAACATATTTTTGGACGGACACTATAATTTACAGTTTTTTACTATGTTCAATCTGCATTTTCTTTAAAATAAAAAACATCTATATTGATTCTGACTTTTCTACATCCAACTCAGAGGTTTTCATTACTTTGAGAAAAAAGATTATTAATTTTCCCCTTTTAGAAGTGTAGTTATGGTCATTTGTTCTGGGAATGTCATTTTCAAGCCTGAGACCTGAAAAAACAGGCTCAGTGCTTAACAGGTTAATGTAATGAAGACACACTGTTCTGGCAGTGTAGATATACTGTACTGTATATAAGCTAAACATTAGAAAATATATCTGACAGTGGTTAAGTAGTACTTTGGAAAACTTATATAGTCATGTTATCATCCAGTGTGTGTGTGTGTGTGTGTGTGTGTGGTGTGTGTGTGTGTGTGGTGTGTGTGGTGTGTGTGTGTGTGTGGTGTGTGTGTGTGTGTGTGTGTGTGCGTGTGTTTTGTGCTGGAGGGGGGTGGTGATGATGAAGGAGTCCAGCTCACTGAGCAGGGGCATAACGCTTGTGTGCTGATTCTGTCCCAGAAAAGATGTACTCTCACACACACACCACACACACACACACACACACACACACACACACAGGCATGTGACGCAGTTACAGCAGGCGTCCATCACATCTCTCACAGCGCGCCTGCCCTTGGGAACCGTCTTTTTTTCCCCACTCGATGTGCTTCCTCCCTGCATTTCCCTCTCAAGTGTCACCTCGTCTATCTCTATATCACACGCATAAACACTGGTAGCAGTCTCCACCGCTGTTCTACCCCCTCTAAGAAATAACACAGTACAAGATGGAGTTATTTTTTCTCGTCTCTTTTACAAAGTCACACCACTTATCTTATCTACTGTAACAACCCAGACCAATTTACTCAGTATAACTTTTGTTCTCGCTCTCACTTTCCGTCCTTTCTGCCGATCATCGTGTTCCTCGGTGCGTAACTGAAGTATGTCGTCCCTTGGTGGAACACTGTCACCACACCGCTGGCTGTATTTACACAGAGATTTAGCTGAGTGAAGACTTTTTCTGTACAACAAACATTGTTTTTAAGGCTTTTAATAAAAGAGTGACAGCGGAGATATGAGCTGACATGTTTTTGGTGGTTGAAAATTGGTTGCATAACTTAGATAAAAAAGTATTTCTAATTTTTTTTCAAGGAACCTTACAAGCAGCTTACACTTATTATATGTCAACCTTTTAAATATAAATTCATTCAATATTATTTATTTATGTCCCTTCGAGCCATTCTTTGTTTCGCACATTGTGATATAGCATTTCATAAGACACACCATTATGTTAATCAGTGACAACTCTCTCCCACAGTGATAATTCATTTAACATTTCCTATTCATTTCCTTTCCTATTTTCCTATTTTCTATAATTACACTAATCATGTGCACACAACTGGCAACTTCCAATTGTTCATTAAATCCAACATTAATGATTGATCGCAAACAATGTTCTTTTAGTAGAAAATAACATAACCTTTGGGTTGTGTAATTTGATGTGGTTACACCACACACCAGGAGACAGCATATCACTCATCAGCTTTTGTTGTGAGTTTCAAAGAGCTGTGGAAAGCAGGCTGCATCGCCAGCAAACTCTCTTACCATGAAGCTTTCCATCTATCTCTTCAGGAGGAAGAAAAACCCCAACTCAGGTCTGTTGTTTGCGGCGTTTAACAGTGGCGGCTTTTTGATTGACAGATACTGACTCAGCGGGAGGCAGAGTGCCAGAGAGAAGGGAAGGGAGGAAGGGAGGCTGAGAAAGATAAATCAACAATATTGGGGGAACAAGAATGGAACTGAAACAGAAACAATTCAAGGGAGGGGGAACAACAAAAAAAATGACAGACAGAAAGAGAATGGAGAGAAACTGCTAACCCCAGGAAGGCTCTACATCTATTTAAGGCATCACTGAACCGTGGTGTTATTTTGCAAATGAAATACCCACAAAAAGAGAAGCAAACGGCGACATTATGTTTCAGATTCCCTCTGCACTGCATGTGTACATGAATATAATATGTGCCTATGTGGATACTGTGCCAATCCTCCTTTGTTTTCTTTCATAATAATGTGTGCTGCTGCAGGTATGAAGTAGACAGCAGGAGATTGTGTGGCCACAACTATCTCACAGCCTATACAACAAAGACTGTAGAACAGCCACTGAGCAACTACAAACACATCAACAAGTGTTCCATGTGCACATCTCTATAAGTGAACATTTGTAAAAGTATAAACATTCATATCCTTCGAAACATTAGATCAGGAGATGTGTTTTCGGCTCTGTGTCCAGCACTGTAGTAGACTATAGAGCTGAAAAAGGCTTTGGTTATGCAGACTTCCTCATTGCTGACCATATTCACACAAGTGTTCCAAAAATTAAAACTCAGCAAAGAAATGAAAGTAATCATGATTAAGCTGCATAACATAACATTAACAAAACAAATAGGTCCTTGGTCCTTATTCTCATTAGTTATTCCAGTGTTTCCCTATTATAACTACATTCTAGGTATAGGCTTACTTTGGTTTAATATCATTCGCTAGAATCGCTACTATTTCATTTTCATATTGTAATATATACACATACATACATATTGCAATTGTAGTTATTTGGAATACCTTGTAGCCCTAACTACATCATTTATTTGCTTAATATTGCAATGAAACCAAATTTCACTCGAGATGATAGTAGTATTACTATACTAGACAACACACCCCCATACCTGCCATCTACCGTATACTGCCAGTAAATTGTAGTACTGTATGATTACAGAAATAGAAGAAATACCCACACATAATATCGTTTTGAATAATCATCAGTGAAAATGTAATGTCATGTCATGTCGAATTGGTTTCTGGAAACTCTCAACTGGAAAGAACCATGGAGAAGCATGATGAATGTCAGCTTCCTAAACTAGAATTCATAGCCACAGCACATCCAGGTAGTGTATCTGCTGAGTCCAGCCATCAGTCCTCACTTTGTTCCTGCAAGCATTACAAAACTGATCATTACTCAATAATTCACAGGCAGGGACCGCAGGACGGACTGTATAAAGTCAGATTTTAAGACTTTATGTGTGGGTGATATCATTGTTTTGACAGCCAGGGAGACTCGAAGTGCTTTATATCCTTTTAAATATGAAATACTTTTGAATATGAGTATGAGTTAGTTGGTTTTGATCTCTGAAATTCAAAGCTCACACAAATCTGCTAGTAGGGATACATTTTTTACTGTCTCGTCTTTACCTTTTATAATGAAACAACATTTAGTCTAAATCACTGCCCTAAGATACTAATTGCACATTGCACACTTTTTATTCTTTATTTATTTTCACGTCCTAGGTGTATTGCATGTACATTGTTGGAGCAGCTGCCGTACTTAAGATTGTCATTGCCAACCATACGCTCTAGCATCTGTATGACAAAACACCTTTGAATTGCTCTTCTTGCTCATCTTTTGGTGTTGATATCCTTTCCATAGTAGAGGTAAAGCGCACTGGCTTTCAAGATGCACCCATGCTGTTATTAAGTGGCAAAACATAGGATTTTCAAACATCAATTATAAACCTGTTTGCGGTTTAAAGCGGTTTTTAAAAACCTATTCATTCTTTGACTGAAGAATAGCTTTTATATCTGCATGTGACGTATTACAGCCTCAAGCTGATACCTGGTCCATAGTGGGAAGCTTTCATACTGACCGGCTTTGGGACCAATGAGGGCAGTGAGCCTGCCAATCAAACAGACATGTCACGGTCTGTTTTTTTCCTTTGCTTCACCTGTTTTTCCCCCCCAGCCTTTATACTGTATCCCTCCCTCATCTGGCCTCCATCGTTTTCCCTCTCCATTTCCAGCATCCACTAATTAGTCTCGTGGGTCCATGAAATAAACATACATCATATTATTGGATAGAGATACATCTAGACAGAGACAAATGAGAACAACTTTTCACTCCAGAGGTTCTATAAATAGAGATAGTATAAAGCAGCCCGTTTAGCACCAAAGCAGACTTTCAACAAACACCAACATCAGATGAACATGAGAGCACTGATGGAGGAGGCTGTGCTCTTCAGAAGGACCACAGTGAGTCTGGTTTGTTCAAACAGCCTAAACAAGCTATGTTTCAGTTTGGTGCCAAAGGGGTGGTGGGGGGATGGATAGTTGTACCAATAATCAAATCAAAACTAGAGAAGGGTTCATCCAGTCATCTTGGTTATAATAAAAAGCTTTATTTGTATGTATGAGTGCTGAACAGTAACATCTCTTAAATTACTGACAGACAAGTGATATTACATAGAATACAGTTACCAGTAAAAGACATAAAAACAACCTTAATATAGCAAAGAATAGACATAACAATATTTTTTTAGATTAACGGTACAACGGTCAAATTGTGCATTAAAAGGAGGGTAGTGCAAATACAACACAAAATCAGGAGACGGGTTCAAATGCATTGAGACAATGCAGCAGAGAGCAGGAGTTAGCTTGCTAAAAGGCAAAATTGTACACATGTTTTGAGCTTACATTCCACCGAGCAGCCTCCCTGATGTCTAGAGGTATTTTGTTCCATAGTTTTGGCATAATTAACGAAAGAGAACTATCTATGTAATCTATCTTAATAAGTAGCAATATATTTCAATACAAAATACACAGCGCAAATGGCTTAACCTTACATACACATACATAATATACATTTTATCTGGCCTTGAAGCCGAGGGTGTCTCAGGTCACAATTGGGTATTTTGTGAGTGGCACATACAGTAGACATAAACACAGACACCAATCATTTTCAAGTAAGCACTCTCACGCATAGGATTAACGCAAACGCAATCGCAAACGGCTTCCGTCCACATGCAATAATTATCCGGATAGTGTCTGCCCACACGAGACTGCTCCGTTTAGCTCCAACCGCTGGAGAAGCTGCAGTACACATGCAGGAGCCTGTAGGTGGCGCTGTAACTTCCTCCACAAAAGCAGCGAAGAAGAAGGTTGTCATGGTTGCCCTTCTGTTTATTCTCCGCGGTGGGGGCCGAGGGAACCGGGCAGAGTTTTTCGCCAGTCAGCGTGTCTTAAAGTTGAAATCTTCCGGACAAAATTATAAAAGTGCCGGTCAAAGGTCTTCTTTGATCTTTATTGAGCTTTAAAACAAATGAATAACGACTCTATATAATATAATGATAACATACACGGAGCCTCTCTTTTTCCTCCCTCTCTTCGCACAGCGCCAGTGTCTGTCTCATGCAGCAGCTCATCCAGTAATCAGTGACCCGGCCGACTGTAAAAATAAACATATTTATAACTAGTTTAGGGAGTTTGAGAGGTAATTAAAATAGCTAAGGGTGATGATCTGACTTGAAGTGTGTGTTTTGCTGCAGCGGGAGGAGCTGCAGGTGAGCAGAGCTGCGTGTCTCCGTCCTGTCAGATTAGACTTCACTCGCGAGAGAAAGATAAATAATCTGAATTCAGGGTGCAGTTTACTTTGACGTGGGGGTGAGCAGCAGAGGTGGGGAGAGGCGGGGCTATTGCCTCATCATTATTGCTGTAGATGTTGCACAAACAACTGTAGCATGGTCAATAGCGTCCGGAGCACGATAGCAACTCTGCGATCCGCCATTGTTGTTGTTGTTGGTGGCGAACACTTCAGCACTGGCGCGGGGTAAGCGGAGGTGAGCAGAAGAGGTGGGGAGAGGCGGGGCTATTGCGCGCAATCACTATCAGTGATCTGAAAATGTCCGTATAGGGCACACACACGGAGCTGTTTGACCCCCCAGAGAGTGGCGTATGCATTTCTATCCACCTTGGGACCCGTTGTCGTTTCCTCAGTCGTTTAGTGCCATATTCGGTCGTCCTCGTGTGGCCGAAACGGTCTATATGACACTAAACAGTAACGCAAACGACCCGAATTCGTCCTCGTGGGGCCGCAGCCTCAGTCTGACTCTGTCAACAACTCATTTTGCTCAAAGCAACTCATCTTTACATCCTTTCAACTTCCTCTGCATCGTGAGTCCAAAAAATCAAACATTTATTCATGGTTTCGGATTTGGAATAAGTATTACTGTTGTGTTAGTATTTTTTTTAAACTGATTACATCACTGTAGCATGGGCTGAAGGTATTGAAGGTCGCCCTACCACACCTATTGCAGTAACAGAGGTCATGAACTGACCTTCTCTCCATCAGCCATCACACCGTTCTGGTCTTTTTGTACTCCTTTCTATTTTCGGTTTCTGCCCTTCTCTCTAACGCTACTATCCCTTTGTCCTTTATGTCTGTGTGTAGCAGGTTGATTAGATGCCAACAGCTGTTGTACTTTTAGCTTACTTGTGTGTGTGGTGTGTGTGTGTGTGTGTGTGTGTGTGTGTGTGTGTGTGTGTGTGTGTGTGTGTGTGCTATCCTTTTAAGTATTCTCTTTTAACAGTAGGCCTGCAGCCTTTTGGAACAGTGAACGCCTCGCTGCACAGTAGCCCTGTTTGTGTGTGTCTGTGTGTGTACACATGCTTTGTTGGCCGATGTTCTTGTGTGTTTGCTGGTCCATGTAGCTGCAGTGTGATTTTGTCTGTCTGTGCATGTGTTTGCTTGTTGCTTGTGTGGATTTTCTTTTTTTCGGTGCATCTGTGTTTGGGTTTCTCTGACTGTGTGTGTGGTTGTGTATGTGCGAGTGTGTGTGATCCATCCACTGGCTGAACACCTGAGTGCCCACAGTGACAGAGAGGGATGGCATGCTGTCCAAACCAACAACATACAGCCAATACAAAGCGCTCCCAATACGGTTGGCTTAGTGTTTTATCATCCTGGCACAAACACACACATGGAAAACAAATGTACATGCGTGGAAACACCAATACTTTGTTGAATGTGTAAGTATTTGACATGAAATCCCTAGTGTTTTACCGTCACACCTATGCATACCTGCCTCCGTATTGTGTTGCGACTTGCGAGTGCTGTTTTTATTTGTGGACCTAAACATGCATTTGACACAGAGAACTGACTGTCTCAACATTGAATAATTTCACAATATATGACACGATTTCCCAAAATGTGATTACAGAAGTTACCTTTATACTTCACAAAGAAACAAAAACAAACATAAATAGTTTGTGAAATATAAAAAGCCTTGTAAAAGCAATATTGTGTATGTCTGGATGTAGACCATTTACAAGACAAACAAATATTTATTTCAAGTGTGTTCAGAAATATGCACAGATGAATAGACATGACTGGCAAGTAAAGCTCATGACGTTTGTAGCATTAGCACCAGTTACCATGGCAAACAAACAATGCCCCGTTATACAAATCTCAGCAAACACTTTTCTAGACATTTCACAGTAATCAAACTGTTTAATTGACAGGATGACAATTTCAAGAACGAAAAATACTTCAAAACACATCAAGCCACTTAAGTGTAGACATCTAAAAAAGCAACACATAATTATCCTGCGGTTATTTCCATAACACCTTCCCACCACTTTGAAAAGGTTTGAAAATAATGAAATATATAATTATGGTTATTGTTGGGCATAAGTCATATTTTGAATGGATGCACGATATAAATCGTATCTCAAAGGTCATTAGAGAGCAGCTAGGAGAACACTAGTTTTCTGGAAATAAAGGTAGTAAATGAATGTGAGCATGGAATATAGTTGATCTTATTTCAACACAACAACATTACAGCAAATATAACGGCGATACAAAAAGGGCCTATGACTTATTAAGCTGCACAGTATTTTACACCAAACTACTTCCAACCATAAGCATAGAATTGAATAGAAAAAAACAAAAAACATCCAGCACCCATTACTCAAACTAAGAGGCGCCATTGTATTTTATTTATAACCAGAAGCATCATCAAGAAGCATCATTTATTACATTACTTTTCTAATAGCTACAGTAACAGTTGTATCACATCCTTTATTCTGTTCTTATATTTCTCTTGGCTGTAAAATGTATATTTCTCAGTCTGTTAGACATATGCTTCCCTATTCATCCCATAGGAACATTTTGAAAAAAATATCTAACGGTCTGAATGAATACAAAGCGTATAATTCAGCTAGCTCTATAATCATCTTCTATATGATCTGCTGTAAATATTGATTACAAAATGTTTCAAATCTACAATATCACCACTCATGTATAGTACCTCATTGTGAGCTTGCATTAAAGAGTTAGAAAGAGAAACAGAGAGAGAATGTCAAGGCCATGAGAAGTGGAGCGATATTGAAGTGTCGGCATCGATTGAGTATAAGCAGATGAGAGGGGCCGGGGTTGTGTGCTGCTGACAGATACATGGGATCACCCCTAGCCCTTCACATGAAGCAGCGGCACCAATCGGCCGTGCACGCATACTGATTACACTTTGATGCACATTTCAGCTATGAAGTGAAACCTTATGCTGTCTGACTTTCTGTCTACAAGTCTCTCAGTCCATCCTTTTATTCATTATCCACCCATGCGCCCACGTCAAATCCATCCATATCCACCGTTCTGTCAATTTCTCGAGCTTTCACGTACATTACCAGGCAGCACACGTGTATATCTGTTCCGACTCTTCCTCGCCTTTACTCAGAGCGTCCAGCCGGCTGAATCTTTCCTGACACATACTTCACATCCCACATGCATTAACATTCATTTATTTGCATAATGAGAGAAGATGACACTGTGCATCAATGTTGGACTATTCTCAAATGTCTCTTACCGGACATGTCATGAGAAGTTTCAATTTATATCAAAAAAGGAAATGCCCAAGGAAGTGCAATCACATTAGGCCACTGAAACACAATTGATGATTAAATATTACATAACCATCATTATATTGACATCCAGAGTCCGACTGCTTCCAGCCTGAGGAGAACCAAGATCTCATATCCACTGCAAAGAACTTGTTAGGCTTCCCGAGAAGTGACTGGAGATGAGAACCCGCTATGCAAGCACTAAAACTGAGACAGTGGTGAAGTGTCAAAAAAGGGCTTTATTTTGTCCACGACACTGGCAAGGAGTTGACGAAGAGCACATAGAGGGGAGACGTGGAGCTGGGCTGCTCAGGAAGGGAGGCTGGACGTGGCAGGCAGAGCGGCTGGTGTATGTGGATCTGGAACAGGAAAAACAAGCAGGATTAGGAAAGAATATCCTTTCACAAGGAGCATCAAAAAGTCACTAGGAAATATACTAGTAGGCCTGGACGATAGTTTACCACTGAAGAATAAACGAAGAACTGGCGAAGTCTGATGATGGGAACCAGGGTTTTAAGCAGGTGCAGGTGAGTGGTGGCAATCAGAATGTAGGTCAGGCATGCCCAGCCAGGAAGACAGACACACAGACAGGGGAAAAAGAAGGAGGAAGTACTGTAGATCCTCACAGAACCCCTGTGACTTATCACATGATGGCACGTTTTGCATTGATTTGTCATCATCAATTTGTAAGTACTATACTTTTGTGAACTGCTTGACAGATGAAAGACAATTTCAAGCAAAATATCTCGTCCTCATCTCCTGTAATACAGCTTTCAACGCTATTTATTCTGTGGTTGTTTTTCTGAAGGGTTGCAGTGGTGGATAAGTCATGTGCACGGAGCGCAATCATGCATTTACGTCTCTTCTTCATTTTTCGTCATTTGCTTATTTCTTATTTTCCCTGCTCTTTTCATCTCCCATCATCTTCTTGGCATCTTAACCTCAAAGTACAGAGCTGAACTTCAGTCTGGTGTCACATGGGGATACTGTGTGTGTTTGAGTGTGTTATAATGTCTACTCAACCTAGTTTTAATGCAGATGTGTGTCCTGTACCTGACTTTGTGCGGCTTTTAACAGCTTAATAATACTGACATATGGTGTTCTGTAGTCTAGTGATTATGTGTCACCCTGAAGATCCTTTCAACCCTTTAATGTAGTAAAACAAATTTAAATCCCTAAAATATTCCAACATGTTTTTAAAAGGTGATTATTTTTATTATAGTTTGTTACTTGTCTGATGATCTGTAATTCAAACGCTGATTACCACCAACACATTTTTTTTAAAGAAAACGTTGTATATATTCCAAGTACAGTCTATTTTAGAGTATTGGTTCTGCTGAGATCATAGTTTGATCACAGTGGCCGATATGCTATTATGGTAACCATGGAGACGGGGCTCTAGTAGCTGTTGTTTTTATGGCTGTCAAGACATTATGATGTTAATAAAGTTAGGTCATGCTGTGCAGGGTCTCCAGGCTGTGGTGCACCGTGAGACTGATTGATGACTCTGTTGTCAGTTCAATCTAAGAAATGCATTGAAAGAGGAGGGGAGAGATTAGTGCAGGACAGAGGGAAGGAGGGAGGAAAAGGGGGAGAACAAAATGGATTGGTTAGGAAGAGAGAGCGGAAAAGGACAAAACAAATGAGGTGGATAAGAAAGAGAGAAGTAGAAGGAATCTGGAGAGTCTGAATTTAAGGCGTAAGCAGTGAGATGCAAGGAAAAGGCGACAAAAAGCAGGGGCATTTTCTGTGACAAAGAATGAGTGAGAAAGTTTGACGAATACAGTGCGTGAAATCTGGGAGAACATATTATTTTGTCAAGATGTTGAGTTGATTGATATTCATCCATAGCTGTGAGTAAGATGAGACAAGACACATACACACAAGACCATGCATGATTCACTGACTGAGTATAAGTAAGGAGTTAGTCATTCAAAGTCACTCACAAAGTCTAAAGGTGACTCTTAATTATCTGGATTCAATACCACTATTTATATATTAAAAAAAGTTCGGAAACGTTATTTCGGTCGATTATTCCTCCCCTTTAATAATACCAATTGGTATTGTATTTTAAATTGTTGGAAAGCCTGATTAGTCCACCTTTACAACGAGATACAACTTGTAAGGATTGTGCACCTCGTGGAATGAGCACACAGCTAACCGTTTGGGTACCGGCCCAAAAATGTGCCAAAATCCCGGCAATATTCTTCTGTTGGTATTCACTCTCGTATTTGAGTTGTTTGTTGGATTGGATGATGCACTCTCCCACAGCAATAAGGAAAAAATAACACATATTGGCAATTTTTACACTTTATTCATTTTACACTGTCAGGGACCCTCAGTAACGTGTGGAAGATCCATACGCAGTACACAGCAGCTTGGCACCTCCTCCTCATGCTAGTCCACCAGCCTGGTCACACACTGCTGTGGGATGGCATCCCATTCCTCAACCAGGATTTGTCCCAAGTCAGCAACATGGTTTGCGTTGGTCACTCTGGCGTACAGCACGCCCAAGCTGATCCCACAAGTGTTCAATTGATTGAGGTCTGGACTAACGACAGGGCCATTCCATCCTCTCCACTCCAAATTCATGGCTCTGTGGAGGCGAGCGTTGTCATCCTGGAGGATGGAGTTAGGTCCCAGATTCTGAAGATATGGGATCGCCACTTGGTCCAGAATCTCATTCCGATATCGCACTGCATTGAGATTGCCTTCAATGATGACAAGTTATGTTTTGCCTGCTGAGAGCGATACCACCCCACACCATGACACTGCGCCATTGAAAGGTGGCACGCAATCTGTGCAGCAATCTGCATAGCGTTCTCCACGTCGTCTCCATACTTTGATCCTGCCATCCAGCTTCCGCAGACAGAACCTTGATTCATCACTGAACATGACGTTGCCCCACATTCTTAGGTTCCACTGTCGGTGATGTCGACACCAGCACAAACGAGCCTGACGGTGAAGGGCAGTCATTGCAGGCTTCCTGGCAGCCTTATAAGCACGAATACTGGCCATGTGCAGTCTGTTCACCACCGTCTGATCAGAGATCTGGTCTGTGGTACCGTTGTGCAAATCTTGCCTGTAAATGGAAGAAAGCCTACGGTTCCTCGTGAAGCAAGGGTGAGGGAGGAACCGGTCTTCTGGGGCTGTTGTCTTCTGGGGCTGTTGTCTTCTGGGGCTGTTGTCTTCCTGGGACGGCCACTTCGCGTTCTGTCTTTGACTTCACCAGTCTCACAGAACTTGGTCCTAAGTTTGGAAATGTTACCATGGCTGACACCACATAATGCTGCCACTCTGCGTACCGGAATACCAGCTTCCAGTTGCCCTATTGCACGGGCCTTATCCTGAAGGGACAAACGTGGCATGTTTTCACACACACTCAACAAAGGTTGCAGGACCCATGTACAATTAGGTGCCAATCAGGTGTCAGTCACACACCTGTGACTGGCATACACCTGACAGCTCAAACGAGAGGTGAATACCAACAGAAGAATATTTCAGGGGATTTTGGCACATTTGTTTGGCCCGCTACCCGCACGGTTAGCTGTGTTGCTCATTCCACAAATGCACAATCCTTACAAGTTGTACCCTCCTTGTAAAGGGGACTAATTAGGCTTTCCAACGATATAAAATACAATACCAATTGGTATTATTAAAGGGGAAGAATAATCGACCGAAATAACGTTTCCGAACTTTTTACGAGGAGTGAATAATGCCATGTAAAGAAAACAAAAAGTACAGAATGTGCAAACCCTACTGCAAATGAAACACTTTCTGATGGTGAAACAAATCTGATTTTTTTCATTGCTAAAATAGGTTCCTTGGCTGATTCATATTCTTGCCCTTGGGAAACACCCATACAAAAAAGCATACACCCACACACACAACACACAACACACACACACACACACACACACACACAACACACACACAACACACACCACACACACAACACACACACACACACATATATAAATGTGTGCAACTATTTATTCACACCAATGATACATGCAGGAAAGTAACATGATTAGCATTCCATGGCACTGCAGAAAAACAGCATACAGGTACTCGCTCACACACACACCTCTCTGCTATTGATTCAGTGTGGACGCTGAATACTGAGATACAATTATCACCAGCCCATCCAATGCTCCATTCAACAGCAATACTATTGATTCATATTGCATTGTATCTGTACAGAGTGAAAGGTGCGTACAAAAGGTGCACGAGATGAAGCAAGCTGAGACTATTTCAGGAACATTTCCCTCACTGTGAAAGGCATCAATCCATCCTCCCACTTGAAAAACGTTAAGCTCTTTCCTGTTGGCATTACTATGCATCTCATATCCAGCTTGTGCCTAGGTCTGAATTAATTGGATTTCATTGGGTCCCAAATATTAAATGCATATTGGTATGCACATTAATATCAGCTCCATATTTCATTTGCCAGAAAAAAAACGGATTGTGATATTTATCATATCGCTTCATCACCTGCTTTCAATCTGATACTAAAAGCAGTGTTATCCATTTTTAATAAATGTTTTGCTTTAGCTACTTATTCACTTCATAGTTAATGCAGTTATACACATGTCTGTGTATTTCCAGATATATTTTGGTTTAATACATCTTTATTGCATCTTTGATTTGATTTGTTTTTACGCTCTGTCTTATCTAAGTTCAATCACCCAGTATCTTGGTTAAATCAGTTGAAAAACACTCCTGAAGTGTAAATGAAAACACGCCACTTATATTCATTAACATATCATCATGTAGATGGACTGGTCAGTCTGTTATTATTTGAGCAACACCATCGTTGTAGTTGATTATTGGGATTTTCACTTGAAAAGCAGGGCAAGGTTAGTCTTAGTTTGCTGATATAATCTTTTCTGCTAGGTGATTTGCCGTTAATAACATAAAAGTTACATTTAAAAATACATAAGGATTGAAGAATATACAGTTTCTATGCTTGGATGTTATATTCCCGTATTCAGCAGTAACATTTTGAACAGTGGCGAGCCGTGACTTTTATACCTAGGCCCTCTGACCCTGAAAAAAAAGAGTTATTATGTCAGTGCGTATACTTTTAGCGGAATATCAAAACAACGGCACGGGTGCAACACGCATCAATGACAGCGACCCTCTACCACACAAAACAAACACCTGTAAATAACCCAATGTGTGTTCTTTGAAATTGAAAAGGATATTGCATTGTGTTTGTTACTTTCGTTGCAGTTGTATATGTCTTAAGTGTAATTTGGCTTGGCTTCCTATTTTGTATGGACATGCTTTATTTTGCTAGTGGAGCCTCGTAGCGGTGAAACCGTGCCGTGCCACACTAACGGCCCGTCCACACTACAGCTTCAAAAAAAGCTTGGTACTGGGCGTGTCTGAAGCTCAACCAACAACCAATCACATGAATCTCCCGCCCCTGACACACAAGCAGCGGTTTGATTGGCTAGAGCTTGTACTGGCATATGATTTGATTGGCTGACGCTTCCACCGAAAGCTTCAGAAGCTTCAAAAGTTGAACATTGCTCAACTTTTGCAGTCTGAAACGCCAGGAAAGCTCTGCTCTGCTTCCCACAATGCAGTTCGGCGAAAGGTGACGTCACCCCATTCAAAGTGAATGGGCAGACGCGTTGGAAACCGTTTTTGAAGCTGTCGAAGCTGTAGTGTGGACGGGCCGTAAGACTCACAGACTTTCATGTCTCCAGGCTCGTAGGCGTAGGCGAGGTTTCTGTACCTTCCTACAAAAGGATCTCTCTGACGAGGTCACGGAGATGGGCATGGAAAGACACAGCTGGAGGAGATTTTCCACGTATTTGAAGAGCCCTCTTGCATGTGCAGGCTGGACATATACACAGCCAGTTCGTGAACAGTGCAAAAGTCCTCATCCTTCTTAAGGTCTCCCAGCAACCTCATTTGCATGTGAAGACCAGAGACATCTATGTTTATTGGCAGCTGCAGAGATCTCAGGTCTTCCTCTGTGCCAACTGACCCCTTAGCAGCAGCAAGCAATGTTTCCTCCCTGCGTGAGGCAGTTTCCATGCCATTCTGGTCAAACGGTGCTTGATTTCACTCTGCAAAAGATCAAGAGCCTCGAAAAACTCTCTCCTCCATGATGTCACTCCTTTTGTTGGTACAACATCTTCAGCCTCTGTTGTGCTGCGGAATCGGGACGGTGTCTTGCTTACCCGGCTGCCAGCTGGGTTAGGCATCTTGAGGTTGTGTGCAGCTGCTGATGTTTTGGTTTTATTCAGGATTTCCTCCATGGCCTTTTCGTTGTGTAGGGCATGCACTCCAGTGCTCCAGCAGTTGTTGTAGTACACAGAAAGCATCATAACAAAAAACGTTGTGCGCGAAAAATCACGGTTGAGGAGGTTGAATTGACCAGTAATTAAAGCAGTAGTTAAGTCTGCTACTTAGTAATGATATTTTCTATATATCAACCATTTAAAAAACAACCATGTTTTATAGACTGTTTACACTAAAATGCTAACTCAAAATAACTTTTTTATTGATGTGTTTAGTGAACTTTTTGGCGTTGCAGTTACAACTCTCCGCCAACAGATGGGGGTGCTGCAGCCCCCTCAGCACCCCCCCCCCCCCCTCCTTCCCACGTCCCTGAGTGAGAGTGAACATAAAGTGATACAGGTGACACATGTCAGTTTCAGTGAGAAGCCATGTGTTGAGTTGAGGCTCCCTCCGCAAGATGAGGCCCCCTCCGCAAGGTGAGGCCCCACGCAGTCTGCGTGATCTTCCTGAAGGGAGGGACTGCCCTGCTTGTGTCCTTTTGGATGAAGTACTTGATGGCGGGGTCATGCAGCTGATCCTTTATTATTGTAACTCAATCTTGAAAATGACTCGGTTAACATTTTCGAAACGATGTCATCACTATCACTGACGTGAGACATCATGAAAGCATTTATGCTAATTAGCTACTTCCGCCTAGCTTGACCCGTTGTTATAACAAATGCATAAACTTCCCAGGGGGCGGAACTTGTCATAAAGTCCGCGATAATAAAGCCCACCCATTTAGAGGGAAGACATGATTGGTCAATTGTACTGTAATTTGACATTACTCTCTAGTTGAGCTACTATAGTGGGCCCTCTGTGAATTCATAGCAGGACCACTAATCAGCTCCTGTCTTCACCTCGCAGAGACGAGCTTCTTTAATTTAACCCTTCACATTCCAACATAAACTGAATAGGCAGATTCGAAGGATTTATTTCTTTGGAAATGTTATTTTAAATACAATTAAATTAAGTTATTTTGGTAAAACTAATGACAAATATAACTAAACAAATATTTAAAAAATAAATATTTAAAAACTTTTTTGTTTTTAATGTTTTTAAATATTATTTTGTAGAATATCTTAGGCCCTGACAGAGGCGAGCTGTCAGGGCCCAGCTCGCCACTGATTAGTGAAGTTTTGAAGGTTTTTCTGCATTGTCACAACATCAATTCAATACGTCCTTGGGCTTTGCTTTTGTAAGAGAAACAGGACCCATGTGGAGACACATTACAGATTGATATTTCTGATATCTGATACTCCTCCGTTGAAAACCCAATAAAAGTTGAACGGGCCAAGTCTGAAGTTTATTTATTTTTCCTGCAGGAAAAGCAAAAGTCAGCAACTTTGTTTCCCATCAAGGCTTGTTGGTATCATCATGTGAGACTATATGGAGAAAAAGCATTGCAGGGGCGATAAAATCAACAGTCAGTGAGGTGTTAAGGTCATGCAGCCTCAGCAAATAAAGATGTAATGTGTGTGTGTGTGAGAGAGACTGATAAAGAGGGATAGAGCAGCACAGACCAGATAGGAAGTGAATTAGGGAGCGAGAGGGAGGAGAGTGAGAGAGAGTTTGAGGTATAGAGGGTAAGGTGAGGGGAGTTAGAGAGCGTAAAAGAGTCAGAGATGGACAGATAGCAGTGCCTTGCAGTCAGTGTCCATATCTCTCTCCACCAATGACTCCTCCTGCTGCACTACAACTAATGGACTCTGTCCTCCTCTATGTCTTATCTCAGCCTCTCTCTCTCTCTGTCTCTCTCTCTCCCCTTCCTCACTTTTATATCTCTTACTACTCGATTTCGTGCTATCTCTCCACTTCACCGCTCCAACTCTATCTCATTTTTATCGTTCTACGGTCTTTCTCTTTTACCTTCGCCCCTGCTCTCTCGCTTCCAAACTTTCAGTCTCTTTCTCCATCCTTTTCTTTGTTCTACTTTTCCTCTTCCTTTCCACCTGTTTCCAGCCTCCCCACAGCCATGAATACAATTGTTTCTGCATTAAATGGATTCCCTCTGTCTTTTTCTCCTTGAAAATAATTCCTGTCGCGCTAGTCTAGAATATGTGCCAAGCTGGGTAATTGCAGATTGCACCCCAAAATGAAAAATATCTAGTGAGAAATTAAAAACATATTAAAGGTGGGGTAGGTAAGTTTGAGAAACCGGCTCGAGATAAACTTTTTGTTATATTCCATGGAATGCTCTTAACATCCCGATAGCAATGAATATCTGAAGTGCTTTGACAAAAACACCATAGAAAATGTCATCTGTGGAAGCCGTAGTACTGTAAAAAGCAAGACCAATCATTTTAGCCGGCCCGGCTAAAATAACTGGATGGCCTACCTGCCTGTCAGCCTTCCATCTGTGCACAAACTTATCTCGTGCCCTCATTGGTCATGTGCGCGTCCGTGTGTGTTGGAGGAGAGGCTCTGTAAGGAAGTAGCAGATTTGTTCCGGCTGTGTATTTTCAAATTCTAGCGATCTCCAGCTGGTTTCTCCAGAATGACCTACCCCACCTTTAAATGAATAGAATTACCTATTATAGCTTTCAAGAAAAGTTACTCAAAATTGGTGCACAGTGTTGGAGCGCAATGAAAGCCTCAGAGATATGTCTAAAATAAATGATGATAATACAATTGATTCTTACTGCTTCACTCTTGTGTTGTTTCAGATGACCCAGGAGCAGTATATCCTCGCGGCGCAGCCCAACCCGCTCCACCAGCGGGGGGCGTCGGTGTGCGGCGCCCCTGTCTACCCAGCGGTGGGAATCTATGGCTGGAGGAAGAGATGCTTGTACTTCTTCATCCTCCTGCTCCTCGTCACCATGATCGTCAACCTCGCACTGACCATCTGGATCCTCAAAGTCATGAACTTCACTCCGGTAAGTGGCCTGTGTGTGTCTTTGAGATGCCATAGTGTTGTTTGTGCTCATATGAGAAAACTGCTGTAATATGGGGATTACAACCAGTGGCGGTTCTGGACTAATTAAATTGAGGGGGTGGGGCATGACCGGGAAAATAATTAATGAATAGCACATTTGAATGCAGGAAGAAGGAGATTTTGACATTTTCGGTTTGGTATAAATAAATAAAATACAAATGTATAATTTTCTTTTTATTTATGCAGCCTAATTGTTTTAAATGTATTTCATAATATTTGTTGGGATTTGTTTTAGTCGCAAAATGTGTTTCAGTAACTTAGATTCAACATGCGATTACATTACCAAAAAACACTGTCAACTCTGGCCCATGTTTCATCACAGTAACTCAGTATTTTACATGAATTGCATTATCATAGATTTATCCTTTTGGAGGGGGGGCACAGGGGGGTCCAAGCTCTGTGTTAAAGTAGCACTGGCCCCTGTTGACCCCCCCTAAAACCGCCCATGTTTACAAGAACATGAGTGACGCCAATCACGACACATCGTCAGTTAGAGACAAGAGTGTTTTGCACCTGCTTGCTAGCTAACGTTCCCTCTGATGCAATGCCATTCAAATGTTGTAATTAGGAAATACAACCCAGAAGTCTTAACATTTGGATCTTTTATTTTAGTCATTACAGCTGACGGTGACACGTACTGTATTTATTGCCAGTGTCTTTCTTTATTTTTCTTTAACTATGATTGATGGGCCTTAAGTTATAACAACTCGATCACGTTTTGTGAAAATTCCCCATGTGAGTTTAGAGCAAAGGCAGGAGTCATGCAACATGATGTAGATAAGGGGTCGGCAACCTTTTTGATTTGAAGTGCTATACATAAATTGTGATCAGTGTGCCGATTAAATACATTTAAATAATTGGATTAAACGGCATAATAATAATGACGACCATCGGTTCTGTGATTATACAGAACACACAGATGGCCAGTCCGCCCCTTTGTAGCATATTACTTTCGATGAGAGATGACCAGATCGCCACTGGGCTTTCAACTAAAGACACACCCACGCAAAAACTGCGGCATTTGTACAGCTCCTTATGGGTACTGCAATTAGTGAAGTGCCGGCGCGCTCCGGCAACACTTCACCCCTGATCGTTTCACCACGGAGGAAAGCAGCAGCAAGTCGCCTGGAGTTAAAGAGAGCGGAGCTGCGTTGCGTGCATGGCTTCCTTCTGCAGGTAACGGGGGTTTCGTTCAGGATCCGAAAATACCATTTTGATATGTTGCACACTTATTCCACTTATTTCTAGTGTGCCACTGGTTACGGTGCCGCGTGCCCTGATCTGATCCTCAGAACTTTGAGCTTTAGACGTCCATTATTTCTTATTGCTATTGACAGGTATGTTTTTAACCACAGCTTACATATTTTGCCTAAACCTATTTTGAACTCAGCCATAGTGTTGGCATTATGTTTGGTTGTCTTGGATGAGGCTGGAGCTGAAAGGGCGTTTGCAGTGACTGCGTTGTGGAAGAACTAAAATCAGCTGAATCAGTCCATATATCCAAAAACTCATCCCAAAGCCTCTTTTTATTTATTGGCTGACATCCTTTTTTTCCCCGTGTTCTATTGATCTCATTTTGTGATTTTATTGGAAAAGCACTTAGATACACAATGCTTTTGTGCTTTATGCCCAATAAGTACATTTGACTTGACTTACTTGGGGAACAGCCAGTGGAGAAATAACATATACTGAACAGTAGCACTAAATCGTAACAACATCTCAAGTCAGGGCCAGCCTCTATGTGTTCATTCTTCTCGTTTCAGCCTTGACTTTCTGAGCATGTCATCCGGAGGTTACAGCATCCGTACATCCAATATCCTATATTGCCTTGGGGCTAAAGGGGCTACACTGTGATCATATATATGCAAATGAGGCAGAATATGACCCCTTAAAACCTCTGCTAAAGCCTCCCCACATTAAGCCTTATGTTTCAATATGCGACTTGGCATTATAAAAGGGGAGTGGGGGAGAGGAGGGGGGAAGACAGCTGACTATGCCTGAGGGGAGACATCCAGCACTATGCATGAAAGAGAGGAAAATGTTTTAAAATCTATGTGCTATGTCTGAAAAATACGACTGTGTGAGAAATCAAGAGATACACATATTTCTAAAGGCAGGGCAAGCATATTTTATTAAAAGTCTTTATTCATTAATAACTGCAGGAATTGGTGGAAACAAAGTGGAGGTCAGTGTGATGTTGAAGTGTCTCTCATACTGTACCAATATTCGCATTGACATTTTTTATTATTTTATTCTGGATTTTGACCACAACATTTCCTTAATCTAAATCAAGTAAATCAACCAAATAATACATGTTTTCTAATGCAAAAAATATACATTTTACTGATAGAAATAAGGCAATTTGAACTTTCTTATTTGATTCTTTAATGCTCCTCAAAATATGGTTTTGACCTGGGAAAAAAAGTTGCTTTCGAACATCTAACGGCCCGTCTACACTACAGGCATCGGAAAATGCTTTCAACGCTTCGCCCATTCATTTGAATGGGGTGACGTAGAAGATTTTTAAACTTCGCCGAACTGCATTGTGGGGAGCATGGCATGGCTTTGCAAGCATCACGAGCATCTATCGGCATCAAAAGTTGAACAATGTTCAACTTTTGAGATGCTTGGCATCAGCCAATCACATCCCGCGTATGCAAATCTGACAGTACAAGCGCTAGCCAATCAAACCGCGTGCATGCTGGGAGAGACTACGCAGGTCATTTCCTCATATTCAAAAAAATTGAGGGAAAATTCATTATAGCGGTAGTGAATCACCCGGTGCTGTATGATCAGTCTCTGTTCATCTACCGGGATACAAACCGGAGGAGCGAGGCATGGAGGGAGATGGCAGAGACAGTGGGTGAAACTGGTAGCTTTTCGCCTGTCTGGGGAGTTTATATCCAGTTTACTTCGTTTTAACATTGCTATTGCTTTGTATGCCGGGGGCGGGCGGGAGATTCCTGATTGGTTGTTGGTCGCCTTGGTCGCGAGAAATCGCCAAGCCTCAGACACGCCCAGCTTCAAGATTTTTTGATGCCTGTAGTGTAGACGGGCCGTTAGTTCCTTTGAGTCATGATGAAACAAATGGAGCTAATAGGAAATGACATATAAAAAATAAAAATAAAGACAACATTAATTAAATTGGCTCATATTATAGAAGACACACGTTTTTTTTAAATGCGCCTGACCTCTCTTGTTTTTCTCTTTCAGCTGTCAGACTTTAGAATTCTTCTGAAATAAGTATTGTACACAATAACATTCTCTGTGTTATCCTGCAACATCACCCTTTCAGCTGCCCAGCTATTCATCTATTCCCCAGCAGTTCTATATGATGACGTCTGAAAGAGAGTAGCCGGAGGAGTAGAGATCAGTATGGTTGACAGAGAAGGGAAAAACAAAGCATTACAAAACAAAGAAGTAAGACAGGCAGAGATAGATTAAGATAGACTTTATTGCTATGGAGGCCTTGAGGATGGGGCGACATGGGGTAGGCATGATGGGTTGAAGAAGAGAGTGATAGATATAGAAAAGAACGTGGAGGGCTGATAGGGTTGAGTAAGTATCTGTCTCCATGTGGTTTGAATATAGTGTGTGAACCCCCTCCTGGCCTCTGAGGTCTCCTGAGCCCCCAAGAGGTGTCAGTGCCCCATGGAGGGGGGGTCAGTGAATGAAGTGTAGACAGAGACAATATAGCGTTTGAGAAGCCATATAAGTGTAGTCAATTTCTGCTTATGTATGTTTTCTTAAAATAAATCTCTACATAAAACCGGTCTACTTTCTCTGTCAGCAACATTAGATAGAGCCAATACAGTATTTATGAGAGAGACAATATCCCTTTATAGCTCAGTGTCAACAATTCCCCAAGTTAATATAACAGTGGAAAACTCAATCAGGGGCTCTATATGTCACATGACTAATGATGAAAGGGGATATTTAAGCTTTGATTTATCATAGTTAACATTATATAACACTATTACCACCCAGACATAATATATCTTTGCTCTTCTTTTGAACTCACTCCACACCCTTTACTACAGACACACACACACACACACACACACACACACACACACACACACACACACACACACACACACACACACACACACACACACACACACACACACACACACACACACACACACACACACACACACACACACACACACACACACACACACACACACACACATTCACATATAGTGATATTTGGTAGCTCTTTCAAGAATGTCACATAGCAACTGTAATAGCATGTGAGCTGTGTCTGACTGCATCATGCTGTAAAACACCTACACAAGTGAAAACATCTATAATGAGGAGGCTACATACTGAGTTATATTGGTGATGGTGGAATACAGATTCCCGGCAGACAATACATAATTAAACATAGTTAACTCCATTCTATAATAGTTACCTTTATGTGTTAAAAATAGTTTTAAAAAATCCAGTTTTCCAGACCGTTCGTCACAGCAGACAAATAGACCTGGTGAATATGCTTGTTACTTAAAACATACATTTCTGAATTGCATTTATTGCTGAAAGAGACCCTGCATTATCTTTTTATTTGTTTTTATCAAACATAAACCAAAGAGAAACATGTCAATGATAACATTATTGCAATATATCTCAACTTGTGTTCTCCACATGTTCATTATGATTTTGCAATTTTTAAGAAGATATGGCACACAGCACGCTAGAGTCCTTATAATGTGAACAAAATATTGTAAATGACTGACTGTAAGCGCCAGTCCTGTAATCATGTATTGAAAAACATGAACCAACTTTATTGAAACCTCTGATTGAGCATTCACATACGGAACAAAGGCAGGCTGTCTCTCTCGCCTTTCAACCGCACTATCTGGATGCTGTCTGGCAAGTTTGTGCTTTGCAAATATATTCAGATTCAGATTGGGCTTTTTGCACAATTGTTTCTGTTGCAATCAACACAAGATGTCCCACTGAGCTTTGCAGGACATTTGCGTCATGTACTCTTTTCTTTGTTTGGTTTTCACCAGCACACCTCAGATATCCATCAGAAACATCCAGCTGCTATTTGTGTCATTGCATGTCTGGACAATTATTTATATTAATCGTTGTAATCATCTTAACTCAAAGGCAGAGGAAATCAAAAATGGAATCTCTCACTCATGCAATCAGACAAACACACATTTCCTCATTATTTGTCATTTCATATCCAGCTATAGGGAGCTGCTGCTTCTATGGCTTGAAGATTGTCATTTCCATTTATCTCCATTCAAATCAAGTCTGAGTGGCTGCAGGATAATGAAGGCCTTCCTCAAACTTTTTGTTTTGTTGCGAGTTTCCAGATGCGATGCTCATTGTGATGGTGTGGGGAGAAAAGAGATTTGCTTTTGAAGAGACAGCTTTGGCAGTAAACTACAGAGGAGGGACTTGTGGGGATAGGGTTTACGTGTGTGTGTGTGTGTGTGTGTGTGTGTGTGTGTGTGTGTGTGTGTGTGTGTGTGTGTGTGTGTGTGTGTGTGTGTGTGTGTGTGTGTGTGTGTGTGTGTGTGTGTGTGTGTGTGTGTGTGTGTGGGAGACAAATAGCAAGAGGGTAACTGAGAAAAGTATGTGTATGTGCCAGCAATTATTCAGAAATTGTGCATGCTGATGATCAAGTGTGTGTGTCTTGCCATGCTTGTGTGTGTGTGTGTGTGTGTGTGTGTGTGTGTGTGTGTGTGTGTGTGTGTGTGTGTGTGTGTGTGTGTGTGTGTGTGTGTGTGTGTGTGTGTGTGTGTGTGTGTGTGTGTGTGTGTGTGCGTGCGTGCGTGTGTGCGTGCATGCGTGCGTGTGTCCTTCTCTAAGTCCTTTGGGCTTTCACTGCAGAGAAATTCAATTTCAGTTGTCACTCACCAATCAGCCTGCCTAATTCCTGCTCTGGAGTAGACTATGTTGTTCATGTGTGTTTGAGAGAGAGAGAGAGAGAGAGAGAGAGAGAGAGAGAGAGAGAGAGAGAGAGAGAGAGAGTGAGCTAAAGTGTGTAATGTGTGTTAGTCCTCTCAGTACCTGCTTGATCCCCAGAGTGTTTTGTCTCTTCCTAACACAGTTTTGGAGTGTGCTGCTTTGCTTTTTGGCATAATGACCTCCTACAATATGTGCCTAGCATTTGTTGAATGCTCCTCTTGCACACTGAAGCCGTAAAGCAGATGTGATTTAGCAACACTCAGTGTTTTATTTCCACTGCAATTAAGTCTGCCTCCACTAACACAATATGGGTGTCAAAATGTCACCAAAGCCTGCGGTGAAATAGCAGCATTGGCTTAGCGAGGGAGAACAATGACTCTCATGTTGAGTGAAGTAACTTTGTGCACTTTTGAATCCTTACCAAATCAAATATCATATTAAATTGATGAATGGTAGAAAATAACACTATTTTAAACATTTACTGGCATTGTACAAAGAGCTTTTTAACTTTTAAATCCTGCCAATCAGTGGGGGCATACTATAAAACTTTATTATTGTGGTACTTTTGAGATCAGTATAACAGAGCGCTTTAAGGATGTTAAAACAACAATTGAGAAATCAATAAAAATGACCAGCATTAATTAGAAATGGGGTTATGGCTGCATAAAACAAGGTTTCAACAAGGGAATGCAGTTGTAAAAAACAAATCAGCCTTTCATTAGCCTGTAAAACGGAAGAGAGACAGTTTGTGTTAATTTTTTTAAACCTTTAATGAAATGCTATCAATGTATTTTAGATACAATTTATACAAGATTATACTAAATTGCAGTTCAGTGCACTGCAAATTCACATACACTTCAAATTAACAGCTGATATGCACTTACAATTGACAATCTCTTTCTGACTTGCTTTTTTCTTGAAGACATAAAGTACCAACACTAAGCTGTATTTAAAGATGTTGTGAAGTCTTATGCCAAAGGAGATGAAAGGGGGAAAGCAAGGATAAACATGCAGCTTTCTGTGTGTTGAGCAGTTACTCACTGCTGTTTAGTAGACGATTTGAATTTGTCATTTCCTTCAGGCAAACAGGGCAATAGGTACATGATCTCAATTAGCGGAAGAGGTGCACTTTGCTGTCACAGCTGCTCTTGTGATTTATGTTTAAGAGATGTGTGTGTGTGTGTGTGTGTGTGTGTGTGTGTGTGTGTGTGTGTGTGTGTGTGTGTGTGTGTGTGTGTGTGTGTGTGTGTGTGTGTGTGTGTGTGTGTGTGTGTGTGTGTATTGTTCTTCTCCTAAAAGCCCTTGTTGGTTAAGTTTCTTCAGAATTAAACAAATATGAAAGATTCGTTTTGGTAAAGAGAGAAAGAGAGAAGAACACTGAGAGTGAGGGGAGCAGGGAGGATAGTGAACGATGCATGGGATAAGACAGATAGGAAAAGGAAGAAGTAGTGAGTGAAGGTGTGTGTGTATGTGTGTGTGTGTGTGTGTGTGTGTGTGTGTGTGTGTGTGTGTGTGTGTGTGTGTGTGTGTGTGTGTGTGTTTGTGTGTGTGTGCATGGGTGGTTTAAATAGAGTGTCCCATCATCCACGCTCAGCTTCTCCCTCCTGTCCTCTGCCTCTGGGGTCCTTAGGGACTTGGAGAGGTGTCTGTTTCACTGCCTCATGGAGTGGAAGTGAGTGGATGAAGGGCTGGCAGAGGCAGGCGGAGTGTGGAATGTGATGTGTGGCTGTGTGAGTGTGTCATTGTTCATGAAGGTACCGTCACCTTCACTATCTTCTCCTTCAGGGTCCTTTGTTTTCCTGTGTCCACACCTTGGTTTATTTAAGTTTCAAATATGCTTTTGTCCCTGCATTCTGTCGGTCCAGGTACATGTATCTATAAAAGCCACATCCATTTGCGTTGAGCCATCGGAACCAATCTGTTAATCTATTGATTTAGCTGGGAAAAGTACATTTCTATCACTTTCAATGTGCAATACAGTCATCCATCGTCATATCTGCTGAACACTTTTTACTCTTGTTACCACATTCGGACATTTGGTGGTGACATGGGCGCCTATCAGTTCTGAGTGACCGTGACAAACATTTCACTGAGCAGTGGTGCTGTAACACATCATATATATATATATATATATATATATATATAAGGGAATGATTTTTTTAAAGACTTCACTGAATGAATTTTGAATGAACTTTGAACTGAACTTTGAATGAATTCGCTTCACGCTTGGCGGGTGTGTTGCTGTCGACCAAAGGGAGTATTAAGTCACAAGTGGCCCGTTATGAAACAGAGGCACATTCCACAATTACATTGTAAGTATTACAAACCGTTCGTCCAGCAAAATTCCACCATCAATTATAAGTTGTGATAACAAATTAAATCCATCATAATAATAGATTTCATATAACCCAGCATGCCAACTGGAATGACTATCATAATGTGTCAGGTAACAGTTACTCTTTGTATGTGTGTCTTTGTTGGTGTGTGTGAGAGAGGGTGAAATGTGCTGTTGGAGGCAGTAAGAGCTCCCAATCCTGCTGTACTCAGCTCCTCGTCTAGACCAGCCACCGTCATTATGGCTGTTCACACCTGCACTCTGTAATGTATCTCTCTCACACACACACTCACACACACACACACACATACACAAAGAAACACACACACACATTTTTCTCACTTTGTCAGTAACAATGCTGACCTCAGGTAATGGTAGAGTCCAGCGTGAAACACTCTGTCCTTATGTGTCACACATATACACAAACACCCATCCAAACGTACACACACACACACACACACACACACACACACACACACACACACACACACACACACACACACACACACACACAGACACACAAACAACGTGAAGAGGGGTTAATGTGACGTATCCTTCAGACTTGCTGACACACTTGATGTTCATTTCTTGAATGGTCAGTGCACATTGCACATACACAAGAAAAACACTGTACACACACAGAAACACAAAACTAGATCCAGATCAATCACTATATGCTTAACAAGTAAAGAAAAAAAGAAAAAGGTTAAACCTTTTTTGATATATTTGGGATTTGAAATTAGATAGAGCTATGCTTGATTGAGTTCATCAGCCTCTCAATAATAATAATAATAATATAATGATTTCACAAATGTAGTCTGCAAAAATGTTCCAAACTCCAGAATCTGTTCATTAAGTTGCAGCCTTAATGATGCCTTGACTTTATTATTACAGGTGAATCCATATGGTTCCTAAAAGATGATAAGAAGGGTCTAGTAGACAAGCATTTTAATGTATATTCCAATTAAATGTCCCTGGGGGTGACTAGCCTGTCTACATTTAATGTCAAACTATTACTGTAAATGATTGGAAAATTGTCATGTGAGTTTTACTTATTCTTTCAAGGTACCCGTTCCTGTTTTTATGAGAACATACTCATCATGGGAGCATTTCATTTTCACCTGGTTCCTTTTCCATTCATGCATATTGTAATTTGTTTTACAGGTTGAACATCTGACTTGCTCTTTAGCTTCCTCGATGGATTCACACTCTGATCTTGTTATTACCATCCATTCCAAGTTTCACATGATTTTGAAATCCTGAAATGAGGAATCAATCCTATCATGTTAGTGAATTTGAGTTGTTGCTCTACAAGATTAATGTAATGATTAATGTGGCTACACAAATTATTTGGTAATAATGTGAAGTATTATTGTTATTGTAAATAAAGATCTGAATAGTAATGTTTAAATGGTGTATACAGCGGTGTGTGTTTTAAAAGCATGTGTGCTAGTCTAATTTTAAACAAACATACATGCCAGAAGATTGGAGGTGGCACAATATATGTTTTAAATGCAGAGGGAGGCAGTCATCATCTTACATTTTCATTAAGCCTTGTGGATATGTATCACATTAACTGTCAAATAGTAATGTATTGTATTGGCAACCCAATAGCCAATCTGTTATGACGCACATCGACACAAAAACCTTGAGCATCAATTCCCTGCTTCAATACCTGGCTGGAGTCTATATTCAACCACTATCAAATAAAGTCATGAAATGCACACAAAAAATAAATAAATCAATAAATAAAGCAATATAAACAAACGGTCTACAATTATAATTGAAAAGCCAAAAAAGCAATGAATGTATGTAAGCAAAGAAAAAACATACAGAAAAAGGAGAATCCTAGAAAAACAGATCTCTGAGATCACCAATTTAAAATCTCACTCTGCACAAAACAAAGACATGTTTTTTGAGTCAGCAACATTGTGAGAGGTGCAAGAACCTCCTATACATTTAATCACTTTGATGTGTATCTTTATGCATCGACCCATGGGTATTTCCATGTGTGGCGAAGACAACCAAGATGTGTCTGGGTAAATATCTGACACCTAAATCTGTATCAGTCAGCACTTTAGTCCCATTATTTCCAGTGGCAATATGTCAAACTATGATAAATAAGGAACACAGACACACACAAATACGGGAGCCCTTGTCCTATTTCTACAGCACTATAAACTGGGTGTTTGTGTGTATATATGAGTGTGTGCTGTGCTGTATATGTGTGGAGGCCAAATATCCGTCAGTCAGCAGTTTTAGCCTTGTTATCTCTGCTGGCACTCTATCAACGATATAACTTAAGCAATGATAAATAATGAACACACACTCATCCTTATGGAGTCAGTGTAGGTGTAGGCCTGTTGGAACAGACGCTATGCTACATGGGGATTTGCTTTTGCTTTTATTCTGAAATGTTCGCTTGTGTCTGCATATGTGTGCATGTGTGTTAGTAAATGTACCAAGGAGACATGAAGCCTTACATCACTCCCAATACAATCCCTGCTGCGTGGGTTTGTTCTTTACATGATTTGCTGGCTTCTTTTTAAAATATAAAGGAATGCAAAGAATATAGCAAAGTGGTCCCTTTAGAGCAGGGGTCACTACTACATTTGTCCAAGGGCCAAAATTAATCTAAGAGACACTTTCGGGGGCCAGAGATTTTTATATATATATATATATATATAAATCATAATAAATTCTATACATATATTTATATATATATAATTGATTAATATGTTCACTTTATTGAAAAAAGAATCTTTTTTTTTATAAGCCTGTGTCCGGGGTAATAAAACTGAAAGCAGTCCTGATTGCCAGGGAAAGGAATCAACTTTTTTATTAATACCGTGTCCTGATGGTGGGAAACGGTTGCAGGATATACGAACATTGTTTGCCAGGCACGCATAAATAATGTATGCGCTGCCATTTCCCCACATAAACATAACAGTCTGCAATGAAACGGTTGTCTCCTGTGTGCTCCACTTCCTCTTTGGCGAACCAGAAGAGATAAGAACCAGGCCACCAGTTGATGGTCATTGCTTTAGAGGAAAGAAAGTGCTTGAGGTGACCTTGTGTTGAACATATTTTGCTTGAACATACAATCCTTTTACATTTACTCTAGTATTGATTAGAACACACTATTGCTCTTACTCTATGAATGTGTGAACACACAGATACATGTATGCTGTATTGACTTTTGACTAAAGTTGCACAAAGAGAAGCTACCGTGTACCTTTTATCAATATCCATTTCTTCATGATCCTTAGTTCATAGTATTTAGCTGCTATTCTTTTGAAATGCCCACGTGAAGAACTCAGCCAGAGAAACCAGCCTGTCCTCCTCCAAAAAACGACCAAATAGGTCGATTGTTCAGCAATATTACGACCTATAGTCCTGTTTTAAAGTTTAGCACCTCTAGTGGTCGTGTAAGAAAAACAATTTGCGGCAATTGCAAATGCCTCGGAGGGTCTTATATTCACAAATAACCCTCTCTGGAAAATTCTAAATTGTAGAACAGTTTGGCCATTAAAATGCTTTTTGATTCGATTTCTAGCGCAAAGTGTATATTGTACTTTTAGAATCCGTGTCCAGTGGATGTGTAGGATCTATAGTTTGATAGATATTACGAAGATGATTTGAGGTCTCGCCAGGAGAACGTGTATATATACTGCGTCTTTCCCCTATTAATTTCTATTGACGGCAGTGTCCATGTAAAGTTAGTGTCAACCCTCACGGGGTGAAAACAGTATTTCCGGTCTCGAAGTTTTCATAATAAAACCGGAAGTATTCCCCACACTGTCAAATTATTACACCGTGATATCTGCATTACTCATCCACTGAAAAACATCAGTTTATCCTTGTTAATTACACAACATTGATTGGTTTAAATTGTGTACAATGCTTTTGTGTTTTTAACCTTCGATTCGGAGAAACAAATATTTTTTTGGGAGTTTAGGATGGCCGAAGACACTACACTACCCATAATCCTCAGCTATGGTTTGGGACTACAACATCCGCTTTGCTTGACAAACCCCGTGATTAGTCCTCAAGCTCTGTGATTGGATGTTGGAGTGGCAGTGCGCCAAGTTTACACCGAGCGTCAAACAGCTCTTTGAAATGGAATGAAACCACGGCAGACTATCCAAAACTAGATTTGAACGGGTCCAGCCCAACCCCACAGAACTACACATGTTGGCTAATTGTGTTTCGCAACATGTTCTATGGCACGTCTCTACTGGGAATTGTACGTTTTCGTATTTCCCATAATTAGAAGTTGTCAGTATTAAACTGTGTACACCCCTGGAGGTTTAGGGGATACGAAACACATTGGTGTTATCAAATTTAAAACATATAATTAATAAATGAGTGAAAATTGCTTGTGTCCATAATGGGCAGCATTAATATATACCCACATGACAGCTAAGGTCAAGGTTCAAACGAAGACCTTAACTTAAAGTGTTCTTTAATGTTTAAATAAAGCCTTATTAGTTTGTCTATTTTGCACATCCTCCTATTAATATCTCTGGACGTCCTGTACAAAACTGTTTTATTGTAGAGATCACTACAGTATCTTCTTGATATTTTATATTCTATATTTCTATCATTGACCTTCTACTTTCCCCCTATGTTGTATGTAGGCTACTCTTAATATTTACATTTTTTCCTCAAATATAACATATCAATAAAAACATTCAATAACGTGCTTTAACCACTAGGCGGTGTTGGTTAAAAAACTGTCAAGTTTACAGTGTTAACATAATAAATTATACTTTATGAAGATGTTACAAATAACACACAGCATACAATGTAATAATACCTTTGTATTATTAGTGTAAGAAACTTATGTATGTATAACATCTGAAGATGTGTAGTTTTATTAATTTTTTCACATAATTTTACAGGATATTGCTATATTATTTCACATATTGTAGTTATACACATTAATATCTGAGGTATATCCGTCATTTAATGGTAAGCTATTGGAATTCTGATTCCATAGATGTGTCTCCCATCACCCAAAATCCCTGAATATTCTCTCAACTCAGTATTTACATTCTTTAATTCAAAGGAAAATCAGTAATATATTTAAAGTCCTTTTCTATAAGCTGTGCACCGTTATGGTGTGAATATAACCTATCTACCAATTGGATCAAATATAAAAGTCAGCCGTATTATTATTGATACTGCAAGGAGACGTATTGTGTGAAGAGAAATTAAAGATGTTGTTTAATTGCTGATATATTTATGATCCACGTCACGTTTTCAGTTTCGGTGGCAGTTTGTCCAGAAGTCTTCTCATCAGGGCTCTATACATAACGAACTACGGCATATGTGTAATATTTAATGCAGCCGAACCGTGTATTACAATGCCGTTATGTGATGACTTTCAAAGAGAAAAGCAAGCACACTCGGAATAAAGTATTATTTTTATTTATTTTTGATGGTTTTGGATTTCACATCGCATAAACACCATATCCCAACGTGCAGTGCGGCTAAAACATCCAATCCCCGAGTTTCAACAATAGCTGAGGATTATGGGTAGTTCGGGCTAGGCAAAACCTCTGAAAAAAGAAATGTGTCTCTCAGAATTGAAAGGGAAAAATCTATGGGAAAAACACAAAAGCAGTGTACACAATTTAAACCAATTAATGCTGTGTAATTAACAAGGATAAACTGATCTGTTTTAGTGGATGAGTACGGCATAAATCACTGTAAAATAATTTGACAGTGAGGGGAATACGGTTTTATTATGAAAACTTCGAGACCGGAAATACTGTTTTCACCCGGTGAGGGTTGACGCTAACTTTACATAGGGGGAAAGACATACACGTTCTCCTGGCGAGACCTCAAATAATCTTCGTAATATCTATAAAACTATAGATCCTACACATCCACTGGACGTGGATTATAAAAGTACAATATGCACTTCTCGCTAGAAATCGAATCAAAAAGCATTTTAATGGCCAAACTATCCTACAATTTAGGATTTTCCAGAGAACAATCAACCTATTTGGTCGTATGAGTTGGATGACTTGTTGAGAGAAACTCATCTGAACTTCTTAAGCATCCACTATGCTCCAACTTATACAACAGTACGTGTAGTGTTATCAGGTATAATGTAAAAGCCTCTTAGAAAAACGCTTTAGAATACTGCACAACTATTATTCTATAAAACATACTGTAGAGAATGTTTGTTATGAGTTGTGTATTGATCATTGATTGTCCTAATTGAAGTTCAATACATATTTTACAACACAATGCCATATCACTACTGTTATCAAACTTTTTTTTGCCTGAGTGGTGAATACATCTTCTTCTCATTTCTTTATCAACATAGTATTTTAGGGGAGCAATTATCAGATTAACTTTTCATAACTGTTTTCCAAATAAATCCACGATAACTAGTCTACACACTGTGTAACTGTCTCACTCTAACTCTGCCTTCAATGATGTCCCATTCATGACAGAAGTAAACACTGTGGTTTCACATCTTGCCGTAGTAATGGACACCTGGGTTATCATTTATTTTCTCTTTATTTTAAAATATTAAACAGTTTTCCACTCTGAAGTCAGCATAATAACTTTAATAGACCATTTGAAAAAGCTTCATTCTCCACGTGTATTCATATTCACACTTGATAATCCTTTAGCATTCCCCGTTGATTTTCAAGGCTACTATATGTTGCACCTTAATGGAGAAGGTGTGTCTTCAGACCTTTACATCAGAATTTGAATGCACCCCCAGGAATAACTCACTTTCCATTTTAACACTATACTAAAGCCGCTTAAATTATGGCGAACATAGGTTTCATATACATTCTCCTGGCTATGCAGAGTTTCAAAGCCCTGTGAATAGATGTTGATATGATACATTTATCTGAAACCAATTGGGTCCCTGGAAGAGATGGAATATGTATTCACAAGTTACATGACCCATGTACTGGGAAATGAGATCCATGCAATAAGCTCATGGAATGGTCTCTTAAAGAAAAATGGCTACTGTGGATGCTACCTGCCAAGTGAGCTGCAACTCTTTAACCAGCTTTCTCCTCCAACATTGAATGCCTGTCTTTACTCATTAACACTAAATAAACACTAGAAACGTTGTTAATTTGTACGGCTTAAAATTAAGCCATCTGAAACCTACAGTGGGCTCAAGTTATTTTATTGTTTGCAAAGCCATTACCCATCAGATGAAGAGTTAAAAGATCCATTCTCCGTTCCATTGTGCATCAAATGATTTCTAGAGAAGATGAAACTATAATGATACCCGTGGGAAAATTGAATCGCTGCAGCGGCAAATAGGATACAGCAAAAAAAAAGACCAGCTTATAAATACAAATATAGAAAATGAGGTTATACCAAGCAAATAGTATGATTACAACACTACAACCGGTTCACTGTAGTCAAATGTATAATGATACAAGTTTGTAGGTGTGTGTGTGTGGGGGAGGGGTATTGTTTTGAAATACAAACAATATATCATACACTGAACAAAAATATAAATGCAACACTTGTGTTTTTGCTCCCATTTTTCATGAGATGAACTCAAAAATCTAAAACATTTTCTATATACACAAAATAACCATTTCTCTCAAATATTGTTCACAAATCTGAAAAAATCTGTGATAGTGAGCACTTCTCCTTTGCCGAGATAATCCATCCCACCTCACAGGTGTGGCATATCAAGATGCTGATTAAACAGCATGATTATTGCACAGGTGTGCCTTAGGCTGGCCACAATAAAAGGCCACTCTGAAATGTGCATTTTTGCTTTATTGGGGGGGTCTGGGGGGGGGGTCCGTCAGTATCTGGTGTGAGGGGTAGGGTTAGGGTTAGGTCTAGGGTAATGTTGTGAATCGAGTGGCCCATGGTGGTGGTGGGGTTATGGTATGGGCAGGCGTATGTTATGGACGACGAACACAGGCCACTTGATTCACAACATTATCCTAACCCTAACCCTACCCCTACCCCTCACACCAGATACTTACTGGTTTTCGGACCCCCCCAGACCCCCCCCAATAAAGCAAAAATGCACGTTTCAGAGTGGCCTTTTATTGTGGCCATTCTAAGGCACACCTGTGCAATAATCATGCTGTCTAATCAGCATCTTGATATGCCACACCTGTGAGGTGGGATGGATTATCTCGGCAAAGGAGAAGTGCTCACTATCATAGATTTTTTTCAGATTTGTGAACAATATTTGAGATAAATGGTTATTTTGTGTATATAGAACATTTTTTAGATCTTTGAGTTAATCTCATGAAAAATGGGAGCAAAAACAAAAGTGTTGCGTTTATATTTTTGTTCAGTGTATTTACAAACAACTATTAAAATATATTTTAAAAAACCCAGTAGAAAATGCCAAATCATAACTTCTACTTCTTCAAAGCAACAGGCGAGTAACAATTTAGAGAAGTATTAGGTGCAATGCTGCAGATCTAACATGCATGAATCAATGTGAGCTGAAGGGATACATTATTTGGCAGTAACAGTAATGGACCTATATCAGTGCCTTTTACTGCCTTCTTTCGTTTTCACTGAGCAGCTTGCATATAGTTACAAAAAATTAATATGTTCTAATTGTTGTACGGGGCCCTGAGGTGACCATTGTAAATGTTATGGTTTGCTGGAAACACCGACGATTGGTCTATTCCCAGAGGGAAGCATCATCTTCAGCAGGCTCAGTCTCACAGATTTAAGACTACACTCTAAAAATGAATTCAGGCGACCTTTCACCTCAACTTAATTAAATGCATGGTTGCAAGATAAAAATGTGAGTTAATTGATTTTAGATAAACATTTTAAGTTGCAAACATTACTTTATAAGTTGTGTTGATGTAATAATGTTGGTAATTACATCAACTTAATATTGTGTGTAATTTGAACTCTGATTTCTGCGTTAATTGACTTCTAACTAAATTCAAGTTGTAGTAAGTAATGCAATTGGCTTGATAACTTAATTGTTCTACACCTTGAGTTAAGGATTTCAAGTCCACTCCCACTTAACATGCCTGGAAAAGTTCCGACAGTTAAGACAAATAGAAATATACAAAGGACACTTTAAGGTGAGTGTCATCTGTTGTCATTCAAATACAGAAGATGGCCTTGTAGTTGCACTGTATAGGCAAATTGCTGTTTGACCAAAATTAGCAGCCTTTGAACTGTGAATAGTTCTGTGAGAGGATACAAAGTAGTAGAGGCTACTGTGAGAGTAAAAATACTTTGGTTACTATTGTGATATCGCTTTTTATTAAAAATGAATCTCGGTGAAGCAGATCAAGGATGCTTATTGAGGTAGGATCCTTATTTAGGGTTGTCATTGAAATGCAAGTTGTTGGCAGTCACCCATTCAGAATATATTCATTTAAGTAATTTCTCTTTTTTTCCTTTTTAAAAAATAGCACAATACAGTTGAAGTACGCAGACAACTATAGCCATCCGCTGCCTTGTCGTGTACCTTGGAGAAAAGGAAGAGGACCTTTTCAAGGAGTTTAGCGACGTAATTAAAAATCTTGAAATAAAATAAAATCCATGGGCACAGTGTAAAAACACAGGACAAAAGCACTGCTCTCTGTCAGTTACATTTTGAAGCATATTGCACTTTTGGCCACACCCCAATCAATAGTATCTTAGCAACGTTAGCATGGATAGGTGTTGACAGCAATGGCATGGGAAAAAAACTTGCACGGTTGTGATTGACAAAATCTGTCCACATGCATTTAAACACTAGGAAAAGTACTCAAAAGCGCCTCTGTGTGTCTTCAGGACCACATTGCCATGGTGATACACACATGCAGACTCAATAGGGGAAAACAATACCAATAATGGCTCTGAATTAGCTAAGAGTGACACTTTAAAAAGTATGCAATTACCTAATTCATTATCTCTTATGCGCTAACCTATTATTTAAGGTGCTTCAAAAAGGACATGAATATCGCCTTCATCACTGACCGGTCCACCCAGGATCTGACCATACAATGGCAACCATCGTGGTCGAGGGAAACAAATGAATGAGCAAGCAATCTGCGTTAAATGTGTTCATACTGTTTGAAATAATGACTGTCGGCAGTGTAAACATCTTTGTTACATCTTTTGTCAAATATATGTGTGTGATCTGCAGACTGGTGGCCATTGAGAGTTTGTTTCTGTAGTTCTACAAAAACTTTACAGATTTGACATATTTGGCACTGGTTTTAAATATGCAAAGACCTCTAAGTTCGTTGTGATCGCAGCATGTATTTGCTGTGTGTCCATTTCCCATGGTAATGTGGCTAATGTGTTTATTTATTATTTGTGGGGCAATTTAAATTTGTGTTATTTATCTTTTTTTTCAAGATTTAAATGAAGCTCAGCGCAAGTTCTTTCAGGAAGACTGGGTGTATATACATTCACTCCGCAGCTGCATATAATCAGCTCATCACAGGCGTTCTCTTTAACCTATTACATTTCACCTCATTCTCCAGCAGCCAATCAACGTGCTGCAGCCAAGCTATAAAATGGTTCTCCTCTCTCCTGCAGTCAGCTGTGATTTCAGGTGTTCATGCACCTTATCATATGGCATGTGTCAATACATGTTCAAACTAAATGAATTCTCTCCTGATTGAAACATCATGTGTTGTAATAAACAACTGCAGTTCAAAATAAAAAGTGAATTGCCTAATATTTTTGTTGTGGAATCAATTAATTTCTTTCTTTAAAGGCAAAAACATGAAAAAGCTAAGAAAAAAAACTATTGAATACAATATATTTGGAGCAACTTAATTTATAAATGGTTGTAAACTTAAAAACTTGTGTTCACAATGAGGGTAATTAAGTACATACCTGTACAACTTAAAATTACATTTAAATCATGTGGTAAACAAGTTGGAACAACTTCATTTTTGCAGTAATCAACTTAAAAACTTGTGTTTATGCTACCAATTATTAAGTAAGTGGTAATTAAAAACACCTCTGATTGTAGAGGAAAAGCCTTCTCCCCTAACTCAAATAACTTTGTTGCTTTAAGACAATTTCATGAGAAGTTATCTTAACTAAAACTGCAAACTGTTGCGTTGATTTTCTTTGTTGAGCCAAGGCATTTGTTTTTAGAGTGTATAATGTAAAGCTTTCAACCAGGAGTTTTTGTATTTAGAATAAGGAAAAAGTTGCCCAAGACAGTAGGTTGCACTTGTTATCTCAATATGTCTTTCACATATTTGAATGATCAGATTGGTCAACGCACCGCATAGGCATACTATAGGAATCAGATCAGGATCGGATCATAAAGAAAATATGATGGGAATATCGCTTTAATAGGCATTTTACTCCAAGCTAATCCAGCATTGCACACTTCTTTCACTATTTCATATTGAGAATGTTTTATTTTCTCTCTAATCCTTTAGGGGAGTTCAATTGTGTCCTTAAAAGCTTATTACTCAAATGTAGCTGTGATAGGATTCATTTTGTTATGACCCTGAAGAACAAAAACTGTATTATTTTATAAGAGCCCTGTCATCAATTATATCATAAATCATCAGGATGATACCGTTTAAAAAGATTTAGAGAAGTATTAGTAACTTAGGGAAACTTATGAAATGTGCTGAAATGTACTTTGCACTCCCTCATCTTGCACTGTACATTGACACTTTGGGCTTTTTGAAATCAATTGAGTTAACAAACTTGAACATTCTGTATTTTTATATTTCTTTCATGTCCAACCCTGTATGATGTCTTATTCATAGCTTCTATTCATTTCTCTCTTCATTCTTGTGCAATAAGGGGACTAACAGAATGAGCTTTGAAAAAAGGTTTGACTTTTGATAAATGTAAAGGTTTTGTAATCTCTTCTTTTTTATTTTCTCTTTTCACTCTGTTTGATTTCCTTTACTCTTTCTTTGTGACCGTGGAGTCATAATGCTGCGATGCATGAAGGCCATCCTCAGGAAATGAGTGGAGCAAGTTGGCAAATACACCCAGTAGAGCTGTTTGTCTTCGTAATACTGCTCCTACGGTACGAGATGCCTCTGCTGTGTTGTAAAGGACACCTCTATTTGAATGCCCTCTGTTCAAGTTTTAGAAATCATTAAAGCTTTCACCGTAGTTTTATGAGTTTGGTGGCTATAAAGCTACACATTTTACTCAGGTGGATAAAAGGAAATTATTAGCAGGTCATTAGAATTAGGTACTTATTATGTTATAGTTTGGATTCCTAAAGCTTTTAGTCTACTATCCCATCTTTCCAGGGTGGTTTTCACTATAAGTAATGTTTCTTTTTTGGACGGAAACTATAAGTTACATTTTTTTACTATGTTCAATCTGAATTTACTTTAAAATAAAAACATCTATATTGATTTGGACTTTTCTACATCTAACTCACAGGTTTCTCATTGCTTTGAGAAAAAAGATGATTCATTTACCCCTTTTAGAAGTGAAGTTATAGTCATTTGTTTTGGGAATGTCATTTTCGAGCCTGAGACCTGAAAAACAGGCTCAGGGCTTAAAGCCCATGTCACACTGTCCCGAAGTTGACAACCGATGGACACACGAATATGGAATTGTGAATTTCGCACGAAGATGGCCCCGAACCACACACGAAGGCAACATTTACATTACATTTAAGACATACAACTGCAACGAAAGTAACAAAAACAATTATGTTACAGTACTATGATACTGTACTGATATTTTCAGACTTTGTTCTTTACTTTCTCCGTCTTTATATGTAGAAGATATTACGTTTTCTCCGTCATGTTGTTGTTTCCATAGCAACAACAACTTCCTGTCTACTCGCCTTCAAAATAATATAGTATATCCTTTTCAGTTTCACAGAACACAAATTGGGTTATTTACATAATATGTTTACATGATTTTGTTGTGCAATAAAACAACCAGATGGACACACGATAAAGGACATGTTCAAATTCGGCTCTGATCGTAGCAACATCGGGCCATTCGTGAGGGCATCTTAAAGAGCCTGTGACACCATCCCAACAACTGTTGTGCAATGAAATATTGGGCTACTAGTCATCTCGAACCGTCAGTTTAAAAAAGAAAAAGCGATACCGTTCCGTTAAATATCAATAATTTCGAACATCGCGGGGAAATTCCTTCGACTCATTTTGAAGTTTTGGGGGAAGCCGGAAGTGACGTCAATGCGGGAACGCTTCGAGAGCCAAACACGGACAAAGTGTGTTGTCATGCGTAGAAATGGTGAATTACTTCATTAGGCACGTTAATAACGTTTTAATGAAGTTGACTACAGTATATTCATATTTGTCAGTGCTTTCATGTCAATTCGGCGACATAAACATAAATGATCGTGGTGAAGATGATGATTATATTAGGATTAAAAATCGGGAGTGAGAGCTGCTGAATTTCCTCCCGTCGGATGTGATATAAAAACAAATCGATTATTTTTGTGGTTGTAAACTCAAGTGGATGAAACTACATTTATTAGTGCTTTCATGTCAATTCGGCGAACATATGATACATTAAATGATCGTTTGTTTGAGCCGGTCTGCATTTCCTGATGAGAAAACAAACCGATGCTTTTTGTAGTTGTAGTACACCAACAACATGGATTAAACGTGTGTTTTTTTTTACCACAATGTTGGGGAAATTAATGGATAAAATGCACGGATTATTATTATTATTCCCACTCCGATCGGGACACTAGGTCCACCGTTTCCCCGCAGCGAGGCTCCCCCCGTTGACAGTTTACGTGGGCTGGGTGCAGTGGCGGACTGGCCATCGGGACGAATCCCGATGGGCCGGTACCGAAGTGGGCCGGTCGGATAAGTCACCAGCACATCCCCCATAGGCGGCGCGTGAGGCTCAGGTTTGAGAAGGCTAAATAACTTATTTTACCTGACGCTGCCCGCCTCCGGCGTCTATAGAAAATAGATGAACTCAGTGTGCGGAGTTTAAATCTCTCAAGTCATATTACAGGATAAAGGAAATACAGTTTAAACTGCCGTATGCAGAGAAGACGCCGACGTGTCGCACTTATCATTCATATTACATCATCAATCAGATCATCGATCATATAATATCATAATATATCATATATTTCCTTATCTGAGTCAGCTTCTCCAGCCTCATCTGGCCGTGCAACACTCACAGTGTCACAGACTCGATGCAGAAGTATTATTTAACACATTATGTTGACGAAACACTCGAGACAAATGTAATTAAAGTCAGATCCACGCGTGTCTTAGACGTGAACGCGCTCTCAGCTGGAGAGAGAAACCCTGGCTTGATTTACCAAGTTGATAACCAGCGTCGTAGGACCGCTTAGCGAGATCTCGTTTGTTAGTTTGTTATTGTTAGTTTGTTTGTTACTCAAACATATCCAGGGTCTGTTGAACTGGCTTCGTAGTACAGGGCACAGGTGGCTAGCAGCGCTAATGTCAAAGACACAGACATTATATTTGTATTTTACCAGGATGCAGTGACACAAATATTTACATATTTACATTTACTATATACAGCACCTGCCGCCCCTGACATCCCCACTCCCCCCGTTGACAATTTACTAGCGGTACCGAAGTGGGCCGGTCGAGAGTCCCGGGATGATTTGTAGTCCCATTCCACCACTGGCTACATGACCATATGATCGCCCATATTGACGCACCTCATTCCTAAACTTCTAACAGATACAACATAAACCGATCCTTCAGCCTCATATGAGCTCTCAGACACGTTCAACATTAACCTGTCATCACTGTCTGAGCTTGCTGCTGTGTGCACCATCTGACTGTATATATATAAAGGTTTACATGCAGATGCTGGGATCCTGGACGGTGCAGCTGGAGCGCTGTGCCCGCAATGACGTCACCCATCATTTGGCGGGACTTGAAGAATCCGCGAGAAGATCCAGAAAATTGTCAACATTGAAGGCAGATTAATGGTTATCAAAGTACAAATATCCAAAATCAGTTCAGTAACGGTTTTCAAGGGGACAATATGTACTCAAATTGATGGGTTTGGATGATGGGGGAAAACCGTGTCACAGGCTCTTTAAGCCATCGTATGACCGCCGGTGGAGTTTCTCAGGCTCCGGCAGCAACTTCGTGAGCGGTGGCAATATCTTTGGCATGCCAAAAAATAGCCGAAGGACCTTGCGAAGGTTCATTTTCGTGTTGAATTCGTGTGTCAATTTTGCCCTTCGTAAGGCCATCGTGAGGGCATCTTGTTATCATCGGTGCCATCGGGCATTCGCCCCGATCAGAGTGAGGGTGAATGCACCGATGATAACACGAAGATGACACGACTTGACAAGATGCCCTCACTAGTGCCTTACGAAGTTGCCGCTCACGAAGTTGCTGCCGGAGCCTGAGAAACTCCACCGGCGGTCATACGATGGCTTAAGATGCCCTCACGAATGGCCCGATGTTGCTACGATCACAGCCAAATTTGAACGTTTTCTTTATCGTGTGTCCATCGGGTGTCAATTTCGGGACAGTGTGACAGGGGCTTAACAGGTTAAATGTTTTAATTTGGTAGTAAAAAGCCTTTAGATCATATTTGTTTTCATCCGACAAGTCATCTGACCTAGTAATAGTCATCATTTCTGGTTTCACTTGAACATTTTCTACAACTGAATCACTGAAAATCCCCTCATTCACACCTGAACAAAGCCAAAGTGTCACTGCAAATCTGAGACAATTAGGAATTATTTCTGCAAAATAATTTGCAATGGTTCACAGGTTTAATATAATCCATACATAGGTTACATCAGGATACAATAACACACAATGACATAAATATACATTATTTGTCATCAATTTGACAAAACAAACACACAATCACTGCTGCCATCTGATCTCTATTCCATCCCTTACCAAATTACATCGAATTGTATCAGAAAATTATGAGGATAAAAAAAAACACTTTCAAATATATACTTTTATAAATAATTACATCAAATAATTATATGCACTCATTTTTTAATAATAATTATAAACTGATTGTTTTTGGGCAATATAATAGTGAGGCAGGTAATTTAATTTGTCCAAATTCTATTACAAGGTAAAATAACTAACATTCCTCCACAGAGTTTTTCTTTAGCATTTATGCTAGGGTCCAAAATCTGAGGAATAATACTATGCCAAAAAAAGAACACTTTCCAAGTCTGACTAAACTGCTTCCATGTTTTTGAAACGAAACAAAACAAAAAAACTAGTCTTCTATGGGAGAACATGTCTTTTCTTTTCCTTATACATGTGATGTTTTGGTGTTGTTTTGTTTCTTTCCGTTAACCGTCAAGTGGGAAATAAGTATGTTTTGTGTGTGTTTCTCTTAGTATCCTAAGATACTGTTATGTTTGGCTGTAAACAAAAAAAAATAAATGAATATTATGAAGGGCAGACCATCTATTTGTATTTATTTTGTTTTTTTTTTTAAAGGGGCAGGTCACATAAGATTTTATTCTTCTCCCTGCTCCTTTTCGCTCAATGGTAGTCATGTTTTGTGGCAATTATTGTACATTTGGTTTTGCGTACCATGAGCGGGACAAATACAAATGAAATTAAATGTATTATGTTTTTGGTGCAGCATTTATTTACCTCGAATGGAATTATGAACAACATTTATAAGGGGTTATACATGGAATTGTATTACAATGGAGAAAGACAAGAAACCGTGTATAAAAAAACATCTTGACGTAACCTATTTGAACAATCAGGATTGTCAGCCCTCTGCTTTCATCATTTGAAATGTTGTTTACTCAAGGCTTTTTATTTCCATAAAATAGCAAATTCAGGTAACTTTTATGCTTAAGAAATCCTGCTTTATTTAAGAACGCTCTTCAAGAAACTTTAAGAAATTGACAAAATGTTTTCAATAGTCAAAGCATTTTGGAGGAGGTAAAACAAACATGAAGGGAAAAAACAGTTGTTGTGAAGTCCACAACAATGAAAATAGTTTAATTCCCCCCTCACAAACCTTTTATATCCTTTAAAAACAGAGCTGACAGAATATAATTAGAAGCATGTCTAAGTGGAAGATACGCAGTACGCATAATAGTTAATCTAGCTCTGAACAATATCCTGCCTTGACATTGTTGCACCGGCATATTACACTGAAGATAATGTGCCGTTGCCATGCGTGGGATAACAACCATCATTTCATTCTATTTACATTAAAGTATACACAAATACACACAAGCACTGTAGCAAAGATGTTTTTCCCTCCCATGTGTGAGACAAAAGTATCTGCTGTGGTCAGGATCATTTTATATTGAGCCAGATGATAGGCTTTCACTGCTGTTGTCTTTTTATCGTCCTATTGTACTCTTCATCTTGTATTGCACCCAGCAACTTCACCACACCCCCCCCCCTCCCTTTTGGCTGACATCAATCCTTCTGGTCCCCCTTTCCTTCCTCCACTCCTCCCTTTTCTTCATCCCCTTCTCTTTCTCTTCAACTCTTGCTTCCTTCCTTCCTTTCCAGGTCCCCCATGGCAGATTCCCCCCGTCTTTCTTCCATGCTTAATCTGTTCTCGTCTTTATCGTCTTTTATCGCTTTTTCTCCCTTTGTGGGGTATCTGTACATGTGTGTATGTAGGATGGAGCCAGACTTCCTGCCTGAAAACAGAGGGGATCAAAATAGATTTTTCCCATAGTTTGATTTCCCAGTCTTCCTCCTGGTTTGCCTCATCCGTTCTCTATGAGGAGGGAAGGATACGGGAGCGTTTCATTTGCCTGTGAGATGCCCTCTACTGGTGGAGAAGAAGACTGAAAGACAAGGGGACATATATGTGATAGGATGATACACAATAATAACAAATTAAAATAGAAGGGGCAAGGGTTTTGATTAAGATGAGGAAAAGAAGTGCGGGCAGATTAAAAGCAAAAGATGAGACAACATAAAGAACAAGAAAGACAGGAAGCAGCGGTCTACAGAAAGCATACAAATAAGGAAAAGATGATATCAGGGAAGTGAAGAGAATAATGATAATTAGTGGATGAGTGGTTATAGAGAAGATGAAGAGGCAATGCATGCAGAAGGGATTGGGGAAGAGGAGAGAAGTTCTGGAAGTGATATTCTGATTGCATCTATTGTATCAACGGAACAACCCCGGTGAGAAGATTACAAAGCATTTGATTTCAACTGGCTCTGTAGTCAATTTCCTCTCTGCTTTCTTTGTTTTGCTCACACACATTCACTCAGGTCCACATTATTACTGATCAGCAGCATATTATAGCCACTATTGTTCCGAACTCTGGTCGACATACACTTTTAAAGGGAAGTTGTCTAGTAAAGGCCACTGTGTAAATCCAATAAGCAATTGTTTAGGGGGCAGAGACTCTGTAAATATGGCAAATGTGGGTTGGAAAGAAGCCAATGCTTTGTAAAAGATGCAAAACATAGCCTGCAGCTGTTTATCTTGTCTTATTAAAATCGTCCGGTTGTTTCTCTTTAATTATAAATATGTTTCTTTGAATATACTTTATTAGTAGGATTAACGGTTTATTATCTGCGATTACAATTTGATCAAACCAGAGAGCCGTTGGGGAAAAAGTCAGCGCACAAATTAATTACAGACATTGACACACAAACATTGACCTCCACTTCAAATGTTGGCACCTCAATATTTAATTTTCATTATACTTCCAATTATTTGTAATGTTTACAGTACCTTTCTTTGGTTTTGATAACTGGCTAGCGCAAACAATCTCATGGATTATGTTTAATAAGTACAGAGACAGAAACAAAACAATGATAATGGGAAGAATTTAGAACTGCTGGGAGTTTTGCCCTACAAATTCTCCCTTTTAAAATCTACTTTCGGCTTTTTTCCACAATCATGCGGGCCTTTTGCCATGGGTTGGATGTAGGTGAATGTTTCTCCTTACCGGCAATTTATTTTTAGATTCTGACATTTTGCAAGGCATGTTTACTGTTTTGGACTAGTTCCAATGGCAGTTGTTGTAGGGGCAGTGGACACATTCATTTACTTAGCATTAAAAAGAAAGGAATACAAATTGTTTAAACTGCAGCAACTTTCTAGTTACAGATGATAGATGATGATGAATGGTTTCAATTAATTCAGGAATGGCAGTATCAAGGGGAATTCCTTTTATTCGTATACTGTAAAGGAGGCTGACACTTATTTTCTATTGCTGTCTAATGGGGATTCCCTTCATTTGTTGGGAATCTGTATTCAATCACAGTCACTGTGGCATACAGGAGAGGGGGGTTGTGCCCCATGGACCATTGTGAGCACATTCATCTTCCAATCTTCTTATGATTTATTCCTTTGCAGGTAATACCTAGTCGTATTTAAGGTTTAAAACCATGTTTCTCACAGCTTCTTTCACACCAATATAATTGCTGTCACCTAATAAGACAGAATGACACTTTCTTGAAGCTAAAGCTTAATCACATTGCAGTTATAACAATGAGGAAATTGTGCAGCCTAAGTTTTTGGGTTTGATTTTTTGAATATCATGTACAGTATCTAATGTCTGTAGTGACAAAAGTGACATGTCAGTTCACCAAAAAGAGAAAACATGACTGATCACTTGAGGCTTTGCAACCAATACACACAGCGAACTGTGAAGTATGAGTAATTGGAACATGTGTCACTTTTCAGATGTCTTGTGTGGGACAACATGTTGTATGATACACGTTAGACGTGTGATCATAGATTGGTAACTGCTAACTATGTGACTTGATGAGGCTGCATATAATTGGAAAATGACTGTTTATAGGTGAGCATCATCCATCCATCCATCTTCTCTCGCTTATCCGTGGTCGGGTCGCGGGGGTAGCAGTTCCAGCAGAGAGCCCCAAACTTTCTTTTCCCTGGCGACATCAACCAGCTCTGACTGGGGGATCCCAAGGCGCTCCCAGGCCAGCGAAGAGATATAATCCCTCCACCTGGTCCTAGGTCTACCCCTTGGTCTCTTCCCAGCTGGACGTGCCTGGAACACCTCCCTAGGGAGGCGCCCAGGTGGCATCCTAACTAGGTGCCCGAACCACCTCAACTGGCTTCTTTCGACGCGAAGGAGGAGCGGCTCAACTCCGAGTCCCTCCCTGATGACCGAACTTCTCACCTTATCTCTAAGGGAGACACCAGCCACCCGGCGGAGGAAACCCATCTCGGCCGCTTGTATCCGCGATCTCGTTCTTTCGGTCATGACCCATCCTTCATGACCATAGGTGAGGGTAGGAACGAAAATGGCCCGGTAGACAGAGATCTTTGCCTTCTGGCTCAGCTCCCTTTTCGTCACAACGGTGCGGTAAAGCGACTGCAGTACCGCTCCCGCTGCTCCGATTCTCCGGCCCATCTCACGCTCCATTGTTCCCTCACTCGAGAACAAGACCCCGAGATACTTGAACTCCTTCACTTGGGGTAAGGACTCATTCCCTACTTGGAGTTGACAGTCCATCGGTTTCCTGCTGAGAACCATGGCCTCAGATTTGGAGGTGCTGATCCTCATCCCAGCCGCTTCACACTCGGTTGCGACCCGATCCAGTGAGTGCTGAAGGTCGCAGACCGATGAAGCCATCAGAACCACATCATCTGCAAAAAGCAGTGGTGCAATCCTTAGTCCACCGAACTGCAGATCCCCTCCCCCACGACTACGCCTCGAAATCCGATCCATGTATATTACAAACAGGATTGGTGACAAAGCGCAGCCCTGGCGGAGGCCAACCCTCACCGGAAATGGGTCCGACTTACTGCCGAGGACCCGGACACAGCTCTCGCTTTGGGAGTACAGAGATTGGATGGCCCTGAGTAGAGACCCCCTCACCCCATACTCCCGCAGCACCTCCCACAGTAACTCCCTGGGAACCCGGTCATACGCCTTCTCCAAGTCTACAAAACACATGTAGACCGGATAAGCGTACTCCCAGGCCCCCTCCAGGATCCTTGCGAAAGTAAAAAGCTGATCCGTCGTTCCACGACCAGGACGGAATCCGCATTGTTCCTCGTCAATCTGAGGTTCGACAATCGGCCTGACCCTCCTTTCGAGTACCTTGGAGTAAACTTTCCCGGGGAGGCTGAGTAGTGTGATGCCTCTGTAATTGGCACACACCCTCTGATCCCCCTTTTTAAAAAGGGGAACCACCACCCCGGTCTGCCACTCCTTCGGTACTGTTTCCGACTTCCACGCAACGTTGATGAGACGTGTCAACCATGACAGTCCCTCAACACCCAGAGCCTTCAGCATTTCCGGGCGGATCTCATCCACCCCGGGGCTTTGCCACTGTGGAGTTGTTTGACGACCTCAGTGACCTCCCCCCGGGAGATTGGCGTTGATCCCCTGTCATACTCCAGCTCTGCCTCTAACATAGAGGGCGGAGTTGTCGGGTTCAGGAGTTCCTCAAAGTGTTCCTTCCAACGTCCCAACACTCCATCAGTTGAGGTCAACAACGTCCCATCCTTACTGTACACAGCTTGGATGGTTCCCTGCTTCCCCCTCCTGAGGTGTCGGACAGTTTTCCAGAACAACTTTGGTGCCGCCCGAAAGTCCTTCTCCATGTCTTCTCCGAACTTCTCCCACACCCGCTGCTTTGCCTCGGCCACGGATGAGGCTGCTGCCCTGCGGGCCTGTCGGTACCTTGCAACTGCCTCGGGAGTCCCATGGGATAACAAATCCCTGAAGGCCTCCTTCTTCAGTCGGACGGCTTCCCTGACCACCGGTGTCCACCAGGAGGTTCGAGGGTTACCGCCCCTTGAGGCACCTAGGACCTTGAGACCACAGCTCCCCACCGCGGCTTCGGCAATAGAGGCTTTGAACACCGACCACTCTGGTTCAATGTCCCCAACCTCCACAGGAATGCCCGAAAAGCTCCGCCGGAGGTGTGAGTTGAAGGCCTCCTGAACGTGGGCCTCCTCCAGACGTTCCCAGTTCACCCGAACTACACGTTTGGGCTTACCAGGTCTATCCAGAGGCTTCCCCCGCCACTCGACCCAACTCACCACCAGATGGTGATCAGTTGACAACTCCGCCCCTCTCTTTACCCGAGTGTCCAAAACATACGGCCTCAGGTCCGATGATACGATAACGAAATCGATCATGGACCTTCTGCCTAGGGTGCTCTGGTACCACGTACACTTATGAGCATCCTTATGCTCGAACATGGTGTTTGTTATGGCCAATCCATGACTAGCACAGAAGTCCAGTAACAAACCACCACTCCGGTTCAGATCAGGGGGGCCGTTCCTCCCAATCACGCCCCTCCAAGTATCTCCATCATTGCCCACATGTGCGTTGAAGTCTCCCAGCAAGATTAAAGAGTCCCCTTCAGGAGCCCCATACAGGACTCTTTCCAGGGTCTCCAAGAAGGCCGTATACTCTGAACTGCTGTTGGGTGCATAAGCACACACAACAGTCAGAGTTTTCCCCCCCATAACCCACAGGCGTAGGGAGGCGACCCTCTCGTCCACTGGGGTAAACTCCAACAACGAAGCACCTAACCGGGGACTTGTGAGTATCCCCACACCCGCCCGGCGCCTCACACCTTGAGCAACTCCGGAGAAGAATAGAGTCCAACCCCTATCCAGAAGTAAGGTTCCAGAGCCGACGCTGTGCGTAGAGGTGAGCCCAACCAGATCCAACTGGTACCGCTCCACCTCCCGCACAAGCTCCGGCTCCTTCCCCCCCAGAGAGGTGACGTTCCACGTCCCCAAAGCCAGCTTCTGCCGCCCGGGTCTGGTCCGTTGAGACCCTCCGCTTTCACTGCCACCCTTCTGGCAGCGCACCCGACCCCATCGTTGTTTCCCGTAGGTGGTGGGCCCGCGGGACGGAGAAGTAGAGGTGTTGCCCACGTTGCCTTTTCGGGCTGGGCCCGGCCGGGCTCCGTGGCAAGCCCGGCCACCAGACGCTCGCCGACGAGTCCTCCTTCTGGGCCTGGCTCCAGAAGGGGACCCCGGGCTTCCTCCGGGCCGGGTATCCTCACTTCTTGTGTCGTCTTTCATGAGGTCTTTTGAACCAATCTTAGTCTGGCCCCTTGCCTGAGACCAATTTGCCATGGGAGACCCTACCAGGAACACAAGGTTCCAGACAACACAGCCCCCAGGTTCATCAGGGCACACAAACCTCTCTACCACGGTAAGGTGCTGGTTCTTCAGAGAGGAGGTGAGCATCAACAGGGGATAATTCTCTATCTGTCTCTAATTTTATTTTAACATGCATAGAAGCTGGATGGTAATATTGCTCTACCTTTACTCTGCAAACGTAATACAGCAGACTTTGAAAGCAAGGCAGACACAAACAGAAGAATCAGGATAATGAGGCCAAATGGCTTTCTTTGAAATGGAAATGGTGAAAAAATAAACCAGCCTGATGAGTAGTCTATATTCCTGATCTGTTATTGGGGACCAATCTGTGTTAGTCTGGTCCTGTATTTGAAACAAAAGGGGTTTGCCCTCTTTCATCCTCTATGGAAACCAGGCAATGAGCACCTGCTTAATTCTGCAAACCATTGCTTTTTAACCGTGTCCTCAAGTGACACCTTCCCTGCTATTTTTGCTTACACATTTGAATGAGTTCATGGTACACAGTCCAGTGATTACAGATGACTGGGCTAAAAAACCCAGTAGATGATTAGTGTGGCAAAAAGCTTCCTTGTGTGGGCCAAAACAGGCTATCCCTACTCGGTCCTATGGAGGAATCCAGACAAGTACCTCTTAATGTTTCACTATAAAGCTGAGGGACTGTTGGTGTCCTCGCAATTTGGCCCCACTGTGACAGGATTATCCAACAGGGCAGTGTCCAGTGAATAAAGTTAGTTTTAGCTGCCCTTGCTTCTAAAAATGTCTTGACTTTGCTGCAAAACAATACAGTATAGGGCAAACAGCATGTATTCACCATTTGGAAAGGACCTTGGAGACCAGGCATTTTCATTTGACGGGTACAGATGATAAAAATACTTTCCTCTGACACCCAAAAGGGAACAACTTGCCATCCAATTTCTTACCATTTCAAACCGCAACAGGGAGGAAGGAGGATCCCTCTTGACACCTACTGGCAACCAACTTATTTCCTTCTTTGTCAGAAAGACAGTTGTACTATAATAGTGAGCGATTGATAGAGGTTATGGAGAAAAAAGACAGGAATCAACACAAACTTTGAAAGGTCAAACAAAGAAGCAACTTTATAACAGACACAGCAGGAGGGGCTTGCACATGTATCCAGTGCTCTCTAGAGATGAAGGTACTGTTGGCAATGTTGACTGTGGTACAGAATCTTGCATACAGCATGTTCATGAAGTTAACCTAAATGGTACTGTATAGCAATCCTGTACATGTTATCAATATAGTATTGAGATAGCAAACTATGCACTGCCCTTACATGATTGAGGAGCTATTTGTTCTAAATGAGCGGCACAGAGAAAGTAACTATTACATAACTTTAAAATTAACTACACCTGATTATTCCAAAGGTGTGTGGCAATAGTAAAATACTAAATAAGGGGAGGTATTTCTGCATGAGTTGGCTTTCTTTCCAGGTGTACATAATATTGTTATAGTGTTTGTCCCTCAATAGTGATTACTGTTCTGAATACCTGAATCACTGAAACCTTCTGTTTGGTATTTGTATGTCAAACACCTGTTGTCTGCCTTTGCAGACATGAGTCACACTTGAATACCATCAGGGCCTCAGAGACACTATCCACTGGAAGCAATAGGCAGCGTAGGATTCTCATTCAAACCCAAAGATAAGTAATCGAAAAAGAAAGAAATAACACTCTTTGGCCCATAAAGGGGGAGACTAGATATCTCCATTGGCCAAATACTTTTTTTTATGTCAGGTTTGAATATGAATCTTCATGGTATCATGTTATGTTCACAGCCATTCTTCAGTGCCCAGTGAAGAGTGACAGAAAAAGTGGGGGAAGAGGGATGTTATGCTGCAGAAGTCATGAACTGCTTTATAAACTTTCGTGTCATCAGTCTGTATTATGTGCCTTTTAGGGAAGTCACTGCCGCAGCATTGAAAGAAAAAAAGAAGCTATCCTGTTCAGTCTGGCTTCACATTCTGCTAAGCCTGCACATGTTTACACAGCACACATTTCATTGCTTAACATAATTAGTATTACCGTGTTTGCCGTCATCAGACTACTCTACTACTACTACTACTACGGGAAGTTACTTATTCTATATGACTACAGTATATTATCATGTCACATATGTTTGCTTGAGTTGTAAGGTAGTTGTAGTGATCCACCATTGACAGTTATATTTTATCATGATGATCAGGCTGTATTTGTGTTTTGTTACTTTAGTCAGCTTGGTATTTATGTTGTTTTGTCCTATTGGATTTTGGATAGTTGAAGAAAATAAGCGTGGTGGCAACCAGTTATGATACTTAAACATTTTGTCCAGCAATATATTCTTTACAAATGAAAACAATATAATTTTAACGGCATACATTAATTAGTAAAACAAATGCTTTAACTTTAAATGCACTCGTGAAAAAAAAGTAAAAATACTTTTACGATTAATTTCTGCAGTACTCCATTATACAGTGTGCAGTTTTAGGACAAATATATATGTATTAGTCAACCTGTATCAAAGTTTCTATCTTATCCCAACTGTTTCAGATTTTGGTGAGGGTACGTTGGCTATGTACAGTCCAATCTGAACACAAATCTTCATAATGCATATCAAAGCTCTGATTGGATTCTTCAACTCGCAGGATGTCATTGATTGGCCTATTTGAATCACTGAACCAATGTAGGAAGTGGCGATTGATTGAGAGTTCTACAAGTGTAGCTAAACTAAATAATTTAATAATTGCCTTTCTCAAAACAAGTACCAAATGAAGCTGTGTTCTGTGCCCATCTTCTTCCAAATCTAGGTTTAACATTGTCATATTCCTCCTTAAAATTGAATGCCACAGTGCTGATGTATAGGTCCCTAATTGGTATCCAGGGTAAAATGTATTCTGTGATTGGGTACAGTTGTCTTCAATGCAGTTTAGCCCTTGTTTCTTTCTACTGCTGAGTCACAGGACATGTGAATCTTGTTTTTCATACAAACATCGACAGACTGTGAAGGTAATCCCTCCATTTACAATACCAGACAACCAGCGTTCAGCCAGTTGCATCAGCCTAGAGGGATTACTGCAGGTTAATTGAACATGTTAAGGTCAGATTGCGCTGATACTTCTGCCCAAAGTATGCTGATAACAGCCATCACTCAATCAGCATCTGTATGTAAGCCTGTGTGTGTCTGTGTGGGATGGAGAGGGAAATAACGTGACGTCTCTTGCCACCTCTATGAACAACCTCCTCATTATTGCTGTAAAGGTCTTTCTGGTTGTTTTGTTGGTTCATTGTCACTGAAACAGACTCCAGGCTGGATTACAACCACTCACCACCTCCCAGAGAAAAAATGACATGCCACCATTGTTTTGTGTGGGAAAAAATAAATAGATAGATAGAAATTGAATACCAGCTTCCAATTGTTTTTTCTCAATTGTTGGATGAACCTCTTTTAAATGTCCACAAGACTGTGTTTCAATAGATTGACTCTTTAGTATTGGTTTAATTGCCATATGTGCCTAACGAGCAGAAAAAGGATATATTTAGTTTTCTCTGTGACAAGTAATGTTATTGATTTATCTTTTCTGCAAATGATCAATGTGTTTATATGATATGATAATTTTTGCGATATGTAATTATTTGAAAGTAAGTAAAGAGTCCTGGTATGAATCCACATATTTGCCATTGAGGTAGGCGAAGTGTTGGAGGCGCTACAAAGTAACGGGTTACTGTAATCAGATTACATTTGTCTGTAATGCGGTAGTGTTACGTGTTGCTAACACCAACAATTACATGGCAGTTACTAACCAAGAAATTATTTTGTTACTTGTGTTACTTTAAGGACTTACACTATCTGCAAACGGGAGGACAGAACAATAAATCAAACATCCCTTTTCGTTTGCAAAAATGGCAGAGTCACATAGTAGAGATAACTTGTCGCAGCATACAACGTGAAGGAAATGTTGCCCATTTTGATAGTGGAATCGCCATTTTCCCGAAACATATTGAGCAAGATACAGGTAACGGGCGGGCTGCCGTCATCACTTTTGTAAGCTACCTGGACCAGTGTTATATGATGGAAACTGAGTCAAATAAAATATGGCTAATGTTCAAATAAAGAGCAGAAAACAGTGGTCTTGTGTACAGTATTGTCCTAATTAGATTAAGGATTTGTGCTGATCTTTGCTTAAATGAGGTTTAACTTGATATTGTTAATTGCTATTCGATTTATGGTGCATCTCAGGTGATTTCACAGAGTAGTCCAAAATGAAGGTAACTAGTAGTGTAACGTATTAATTTAATCAGTGAGTAATTTAGTAAAGTAATGTATTACTTTGTTTAAAGGTACTAAGTGTAATGCATTTCATGTTTACTTGTAACAATGGGTAAGGGACATACTGAATTAGTATGCCAAACAAGTGTTGCGATGTTTTGGTTGCAATGTGCCTGTCGTATGAAGCTGTTCAAAGTAAAGTAAGTAGAAACAACATGTTCTTGGAACCAGCTGTATAAGTCAGGCAACTTGTTGTTGATCTTTGCATGCATTGAAGTGGAAAGAGCAGACAGAGATGACATGAAAACTCTTCTCATGGAGGACCGTGGCCATTACTCTGAGCTGCTGTAGTAGCAAAGTCTAATACATTAATATGCATTTTTGTAAAAGAAGTTAAACCAATTGACAACACATGAGAGTAACACATTTCTATGATGAACATATGTCAGCTTAAACCTGCTATTACCCTTAGTTCAGGCCTAACATGAAAGGTGAACAGAAAATAACACAGCAGTATAAACAGCACTGAATCCAAGCCAACGAGAACATCACTATGCCAACTGAACTGCTATTCATTATTTGCCAATTCATTGATGATACTTTGGGCAATATATTGTTGCAGTCAGGGTTCATTGTTTGTTTAAAGTCCCATGCAGTCAATCTCAGAAAAGTACTTAAGTTTGCTAGATTCATCATCCAAAGTTTCTAGCCTCAAACATAGTTTATATGTTGTTCATAAGAGCCATGCCTTTAATCCCCAGGTTTAACCTGACGACGTGTTGAAGATGTGCTGGTCATACACCGCATGTTAAAAAGTCCTTCACCTGCAGAGCCTTCAACTCACTGGGACTGTAACTGTTTGAACTATTCCCCCCTGTGGTAATTAAAAAAGATGTTCTGAACAAATAGTGCAGAACATGTCCATGTCTGATTGATTAAACCTGTTTTTATTGAACAATAGCATCGCTAATGAAGCAATGCAGCCTTAATGATAAACGTATTGCATTGCCTCCAACTTCTTCACAAAGCATCCCGTCGTTCACCACTGGAGAGCTGGATTTTAATGTTAAGCAGCAACAGCAATATTTGGTCTGCATCAGCAGCAATTTAGCATAGCTCCAATACAGTGGAAAGGATAAGCATCCATGGAAAAACCCGGTGATATTTTAACAAGTTCACCTTACCTTATTTTACCCATATTCCAGACAAGCATTTGACAAGTGTTTGGTCTAAGCCAGGGGCGTCAAACTCAAGGCCCGGGGGCCAAATCCGGCCCGCGGCTTCATTTTATGTGGCCCCACAAGAGCTTGCAAAGAATACTGCTACTTTACAGAAGCACGTTGCCCATAAACTACATGTCCCACAATGCATCTCAAATTAGACTTTTTTCTCAGATTTGACTTATTTTAAAAATAAAATAAAAAGTGACATTTTGAAAAATGTCACTTTTTATTTTATTTTTACAATAATTTTGTGACGTTCTCACTGAAGAGACATTGAAGAGTTCTGCTTTCAAAACCGAGTTAATTATGAAGTTATTACCCTATCCGATAATAATACAATGCAGAAGCAATAATGTAATATAATACATTATTTTATATATATTAAATATTTATATATGCAGTTTTATATAGTCTTAAAGTTACAACCAGCCCTTTGAGTGCAACCATAATGCTGATGTGGCCCAAGATGAAAATGAGTTTGACACCCCTGGTCTAAGCCATTAGGATAAAACATGATACTCATTTATTTATTTAGTCTTTCTTTTTTTTGTTTTATAAAATATTAAATAGCATAAGAAACTATGTTATTTGTGTTCTATGTATATTTCCTTTATAATCAATGGATCCAGGTTTAGATTGCATTATATTAATTGCTATGCATAGTATCTAAAACCCATGAGTGTGGTGCATTATTCTGTCCACTTTAGTTCTTATAGTATTGAAAACTATTCACCATGAGGTCCACATAACACATAAAACAAGACTGACTGACATATATCAGCTAATGTGACAGCTTTACACTGTAGCACAGCTCTTGTAAAGAGACAATAACACCTCGGGGAACACGGCTTATAGCACCAAGGTGACTCTTTATATATAGTATATATGTGCTGTCGGTGTGCATGCGTCTTCAGTACTCATGACTCATCCTTCATAATGTACGGAGCCTGCACCCTCTCTTCCTGCAGCTCTCTCTATCCGTCTCTAACTGCCTTTGTCTCACTTTTGTCATCCCCCTTCCTCCCATGTGGTTAGCCCCCTCTGTTCTTTTATCTCCTCTTCCTGCCCTCCACTTCTTTATCCATCTCTTGCAATTCCTCTCTCTCTTGTTGTTTAGCCAATGGCTGTCTGCAGTAACTGACAGCATACACACAAGACTCTGGGGTTGTAGGCTCGAGGCATACACACACCATCCCAAACACACACCCTCACTTAGTCTCACATAAAAAGATGATAACAATAATCATTTAGGAAATTTGAACCCAACAAAAGTATACAGAGCCCATACCTGCTGTGCTTAGGCAGAAGCTCATTCCCAGACATACTGTGCTCACACATTTCTCCATTCTGCTACCATGCACACACTGCACTGATGGATTGGCCAGAGGCATACGCACACATGTGAACAAACACACACCGACAAATAACAGCCACCGATTCTAGCAGCAAATAATGCTTTAGTTTCCGAGATACCCCTACCCAAGGTAGAACAAAACACAACAATGACTTTTCTTATCTTTAGCGTCTCCGATTAATGAAATAGATTGTTGTCACATTTTATTTTGGGGGAAAAAATTGTTTTGGGTTGTTCTTTAGAACTACTCCAATCCCTGAAAAAGAGCCAAATTAGACCAGGCCGAATATGGGAAATGTAACAAAAAAAAACATAACTTGAGAATGACCACTCTTTTCCTCTTCAGATTTGCTGAGGTATGAACCAAGTGGCAGTCCTACATCACCAAATAGTCAGACAATTATCTACCTAAAAAAATACTGAATTATAGTCCTGTAAACTTAGCTTTAGTTTAGACGGAAATTGTATTTTTTGGTGATAGGAACATAGGACTCCATCACTTTTCTCTCATTTATCAGAGAAACAGAAATCCCTAAAATATATACCATTACTGAATTGTCTAGTGTGCTATTGAACACTAACCAGTAGATGTATGGAAATATCTGGTACAGTTCTATTGCAAATTAGATTTATTTAGACATAGGCCTACCTCTTCTCTGAGACCATCACATTCCAAGTGGGGGAGAAGTGGCATAATAGCCTATATGTTTAGAATGCTCACTCTGATGGTCATTATATCTGGAGAGGGAAATACCAGGTGGCTGAACTTCATCACCAAATAGTCAGAATAAGAGTAACCCAATCAAATAAAGTGCATTAGTTCTAAATTGCAAGCCTCTAAAACATAGGTGTAAATAGTACAGGTTTTATTGAAACTGGAACCTTAATTCAAAGTACAGTATACAAATCATCAAATAATTTGGTGAGAGGTCAAGTATATAGATACTAGAATATAATGTTAAATGTCAGGTTCCTCAGAAACGTTAGGGGACACATTTTGACATTCTGCACAGCAGGTGCAGAACTCCGTACAGGGAAGGCCAACAGAGAGGCACTTTCCACTCTCTCCACACTTTGCATCTTTGCAGTACAAGTGAGTAATGTCTCTCACTTCTGTAGGTGCTGGGGTTTTTGTAAATAGCACTGGTTGAATGGCCCCATCTCTGACAATCCACCCCTTGCCAACAGGACTCCATAACAAGGGTTTGGGTGCGGGCTGTGACACCATATCACTGTCTGAAACATTGCTCTGTACATGTTGTTGAAATGCATCCTCTGTTGGCGGCATATTTTCCGAGTGACAATGTAGTGGGGTATATTGCACGCACACCTTCACTCAATCCTGAGGATTTCCTCCGCTCAGAGCCTGACCCCAAACATTGATGAACTTGCATCCAAGATGAGATGCCAAGTAGGGCTGCACGATATTGGAAAAAACTGACATTGCGATATATATTGCGATATGAAAAAATACAGGAATTGAAGAAAAGACCGTTTTTTTTGTCCGCAAACCATCCTTTCTTGAACTTTAATGCTATACAATTGGTATTTTTTTAACAATATTTAACCGGATGAAGGATTTTAGTCACAGACTTCTGGATCTTAAGTTATCAGAGCAACTAGCTGAGCTAGCTTGGTTATCCTGCTGTGATCTGATCAAGAATGGTTGTGATTGTGGTTTGCTGTGCATGCAGAGCCTGCATGTCACTCACTCAAGTACCCCTGACATGAGAGCCGCGCGAGTTTTCCTTTTGTAGCAAGCAGCAGCAACATAATTGTAACATGATGTGTTTGAGTTCATTTGCCTACTTAATATCGCACGCCCGGAAAAAATCTTTCAAAATCGCACATTCTGCCATGTCAATATCGCGCATGCGCATAACGCGATTATCTTCACGACACGATATATCGTGCAGCCCTAATGCCAAGTATCTGGCTTAAACTACCATCACAGAACAGCAAACTGAGTTTAAATGGATGTTTCGTTGTTGCACTTTTTTTCTTACGACAACAGGGCATGTTTGGTTTTTTCTTTGGGGGACATCGTTTTTTTTAAGCTGTTGTTGGCCCGTGGAAAAATGTAATCATAAGAAATGACTCCAGAAAAGCTGCAGATAGAGCCATAAGAAATGAATGCAACTGATTATTTAATGTTTAATGTTGTTTTTATAGGCAATCATTTAAGCTTTGTTAGTTCCAGGTTTAATATGTGCAATAAGTTAATTTCAATACATTTACATAAATTACATAAACATTGAACCAGTCCGGCTCTCGACTAGTACCGATTTTTTTATTTTGGCCTACTGTGTATTTGAGTTTGACACCCCTGCCTTACGGCCCGTCCACACAGCAGCGTGCGCTGACGCTTGCCGGCGGGCGTGTCTGAAACTCGACCAACAACCAATCACATGAATCTCCCGCCCCTGACACACAAGCAGCGGTTTGATTGGCTAGAGCTTGTACTGGCATATGATTCGATTGGGTGACGCTTCTGCCGAGGCGTCAAAAGTTGAACATTGCTCAACTTTTGCAGCGAGCCACGCCAGCTACGCTCCGCGTCGCTTCCCACGATGCATTTCGGCTAAAAGTGACGTCACCCCATTCAAAGTGAATGGTGAAGCGTCAACGCACGCCGCTGTGTGGACGGGCCGTTAGACACAGGGTTGGCTGTGTATCTCTGATCAAGGGCATAGATTTGCGAAATGCTGTCACGGTGTGTGGTGCTTTCTCATCTGTCCATAACACAAGATGAAGGACACATGCGCTGAATTATGAATCCTGATATTAACATGGACAGGCACCCACTAACATCTACCATAACTTGTCCATCAGCACTTTAGCCAGTGAGGATATGTTCCACTCTGTTTGGTATTCAGGTCGTATCATTTCCAAGAAGACCAGTGACCACATAGTTGGCATGGGATTTAATAAAACGTAATTTGTCCCTCAAGAATGGTACTGTCACATATCACTGTTCTTGTGATAATGTACCTTAGGGTATAAGCAATAGCTGGCATTACTTAGAATGGGACACACAAGTACATACATAGAGAATATCTCATCATTTTTCATAATAATGAATATGTTGTATTTTATTGCACACAAATATAAACATTATTGGCATTTTTTAAATGTTATTATACACCTTTGTTTATAACATCAGTTATATGTTACAGTGGGGGGTTTCAACATGTCTGAAAGAAAATACAAAATAATTTAGTTTTTTTCTGGGATAACAATTTTGGCCAGAATTAAAAGCATGATTGTTAAGATCTGTCTGTGTTGGTGTTTTGTCTTGTCTAGATCTGTCTGTGGTTTTCTGTCTGCGTTGTGCTTTGTCTTGTTTAGATCTGTCTGTGGTTCCCTGTTGTTAGTTTCCCTGGTGTGTCTGATTACCCGATTGTGTTCACCTGTGGCCCCTGTGTTTTCTCCTCCCTCCTCACCTGTGTCTTGTTTGTGTGATTAGTCTTGTGTGTATTTAAGTTCTGGTTTTTCCTGTCTGTCTTTGTCGGTTCGTCTTGTGTATTGACGTGGTCTGCGGTGAGTGTTCTGTGTTTGTTAATAGTTAGCCTTGTAATAAAGGAGCTATTTTTTGTCACATTAATCTGCATTTGGGTCCTGCTTCCTGCACACACCGTAACATTACAAACCGACCCACGATATGGGCCCAGCAGATCCGTTTGAGCAGGAACTAGTGGATTATACCGTTTATTTGTCTGACTCCGCTCATCGATGGATAGGAGCGGTCATGGTTCAGCAGCGAGATGCTGCTCTGGCAGATGCAGTCCACCTTACACTGAGGAATCAAGATTTGGTTAAATTCTTACCGGCCTGGTTTTTGGATTACCTCACAGTTTGTTTGCCCGATCCTGATAGACCCAGGTCTCCAGATTCCCTTTTTGATACCACATCGGTGTGGTCCGTCTGGCGTCAGCCCCTGCTTCTCACCCAGTGTTTGCTACAGTCCAGGAGCCATTCGCTGCTACTCGTCTGGCTTTTGGAGGTCCACAGAGCCTCCAAACAGCTCCTAAGAGGAGTCGCAAGGCCAGGTTAGCAGCACGAGCCCAAAAGGCCATGGTTCCAGAACCAGTTCAGCCCCCAGCAGCCATGGTTACAGCCCCAGTTCTGGCCCCAGCAGTCATGGTTCCAGACTCAGCTCTGGCCCCAGCTGCCATAGTCCCTCCTCTAGTCCCTCCTCAGGTAATTTTCCTAGTCCCTTCTCTCGTCTCTTCTCTAGTCCCTACTCAATTCCTTTCTCAAGTCCTTCCTCAAGTCCCTCCTCTAGTCACTTCCCTAGTCCCTTCTCCAGTCCCCCCTTTAGTCACCTCTCTAGCCCCTCCTCTGGTCCCTTCCCGAGCCCCTTCTCTAGTCCCTTCTCTAGTCCCTCCTCTAGTCCCTTCCCGAGCCCCTTCTCTAGTCCCTCCTCTAGTCCCTTCCCAAGTCCCTTCTCTAGCCACTTCTCAAGTCCCTCCTCTAGTCACTTCCCGAGCCCCTTCTCTAGTCCCTCCTATAGTCCCTCCTCTAGTACCTTCCCGAGTCCCTTCTCTAGTCCCTTCTCTAGTCCCACCTCTAGTCCCCTCTCAAGTCTCCTCTCGAGCTACCTCTCAAGTCCCATCGCGAATCCCCTTTCGAGATCCCTCAAGTCACCTATCAAGTTCTCTCTCGAGTCCCCTCTCAAGCCCTCTCTCTCTCGAGTACTGTTAAGATCTGTCTGTGTTGGTGTTTTGTCTTGTCTAGATCTGTCTGTGGTTTTCTGTCTGCGTTGTGTTTTGTCTTGTTTAGATCTGTCTGTGGTTCCCTGTTAGTTTCCCTGGTGTGTCTGATTACCCAATTGTGTTCACCTGTGGCCCCTGTGTTTTCTCCTCCCTCCTCACCTGTGTCTTGTTTGTGTGATTAGTCTTGTGTGTATTTAAGTTCTGGTTTTTCTGTCTTTGTCGGTTCGTCTTGTGTATTGACGTGGTCTGCGGTGAGTGTTCTGTGTTTGTTAATAGTTAGCCTTGTAATAAAGGAGCTATTTTTTTGTCACATTAATCTGCATTTGGGTCCTGCTTCCTGCACACACCGTAACAATGATGGATGAACCCAGACATGTGTTGTTACTCAGCGTGTCTCTCAAAAGTGAAGCATCAGAGACGCTTTGATAGTTAACTATGTTCCTTTGTGTCCTGGCTGTGTGCTAGCAGTGGATCAGTATAGACCCAAAAGAAGAAAGCAGATGCACTTTTGTTCTGCTTGTCACTCAGAAACAATTTTGACAGTGTAAGAAGACATGTTTGTGGAGGTCTCTGTGTGGGTGCTCTTTGGAAGCGAGCTGGTGGCCACACAATGTAGCGATCATTATACCAGTCACACATCTGGTAGCATTGAAGGGATGATTGCTGGGTTATCTGGATTATTTTTATACATTGTTATGTGCATGAGCTGTACAGTTCCAAACACTGACTCTGGGTGCAAAAGTCTGGCATCGTGGTGGGCCACATATACTGCAAACATTGTAATTGTTCTACAAATGCAATACAAATAAGGTTGAAATATATAACATTTGGTTATGATCATATATATGTAAGTCATTATTGTATCTGCTCAGTTGTAGCTGTGTACTAGCCATGATTCTCATCAGATTAATTCTTAAAGGGAACACTTCAGAGTCAAACCACCTAATTACAGAGTGTGTTTTCCCCATATTTTGCATAAGAAATGGTTTGTTTTGAACTTGAGTGAGTATGACACAGGGCTCATTGTGAGTACAGAGTATCTGTGCAGCACCATGGGAACGGATGCTTGGATTTTGGGCTTGACATTATAGTTTGCCGGGAGCAAGTTATCTCTGAGCAAGTTGGATGTCTCATGAAGCTTTCTCATTGGGCAACGGACAAAATAGATGTTCATCTATTTTGTCTATTTTTGAATTAGCTATTTCAATGGCCTGGTCACTGGGCAGAGAGAGACACCGTGGAAAAGGGAAGTGTAGAGAGTGGATACATGTGACTAGCTGAATTCAGGGTTAATTCCAGCCATAAATATTTCTAATGGAATGATCAGCAAGATAATTGATGCTACAGTATGATAATCCAAGTCCGAGCTGATTTCATTATTTTCTTAATCGTCCTATATTTCTATTTTATGTGTGTAGTGAAGTAAAACGTCTGGAAAAGCATAATGTCAAGCCCTGAAGTCCTTGCATGGCACATTACACCAGTGTGTCAAGCCAGCATATAATGATTTACTGCCAAGCCAACATTGACTCTACTTTGATTGATATGTTTAGTCTTCATAGGTGATGGAAGAGAGGGATTGAGTTCAAGGGAACACATTCAGGATTAGACTTGGTGCCTGCCTTGCCCCATCTTTGAGGCGTACTCTTGATGAAGAAAGGGAGAAGATCAGTGTATAGTTGTTTTGTTTAAAGATAGAAGCAAGAAGCGGAAATGCATCAAAAGATAAAGACCCATTTCTCCCAGCCCAGTTGCAAATCGCTTTATGTATAACTACAATTTATAAGCAGTGTCAGAAACCTGCTACTGTAGCAATATAGATCCTTGAAATTGTTGAAAAGAGAGACGCCTGCCTGCAAGCATTGAATTACAGTTTTTGTGAATGTATTTGTCTCCAATTTTTCTCCATATATTTACATTTTGCAGCACATTGAAAAACATATTTAATTTAATCATAATGCATTTACTTTGTTCTTTCCATTTTTTTACCTGAGTGAGATTTGATATTCTAATGCAATGTGGATGGTTAATTTGATTTGAGCTTTAATACCCCTGTGCTTCAGTATCCTTGTGTAGCACATGGCCCTCAAATTTCAGCAACAGAAATGCAATATGGATTAAATGTAATCCATGTGTTAGGAAGGCAAATAAATGACTGCAGCCGTACCGAATATCCGCGAGTCAATATTAGCACTCTCACTTGTCACCTTTAAATAGTCCCTGTTCCGACTGTTTAGCTAATGCTGAACATGAATGTGTGGGGGGAATTGCTGTCGGGATTTGTGTGTTGCTTTCATATTGTTAACCTTTTTATGCAGAGTTGCTGCTCAACACATGCCTTTGCAGCTTCTTCAACTGCCCATTTAATAAATACAAAAAACAAGAACCAATGGAGCTGTAAGTGAATGTGGCCACTCCCCTCATCAATCAAAATTGTCTTAATACATTAGAGCATTATTGTTAATGCAAATGGACATTATTTGTTGCATTCAGTCATAACTCAGTTTCTGCCATTTATAATTAATCCAACAACATGATTGCCTCTTATTAAAACTTTTTTTTTTCAATTTTAACTGCTCTTACTATAGCGTTTTCCACAGAGGTTTAGCTTAAGTGTTTACAAATACATCGGTTTCAAATATTGGGATTTCATACAGATGGGAGGTAGTGAAGTCAAATGCAGGAGACTGCAGACAACAGGATATAGGTTAACGGTATTTTAAGGTCTGTGCAGGCGAAACTGAACTGATAATTAGAAAACTAAACCAAACTTACTGAAACAAATGTTACGATGGATGAAGAGCAGGTCGGGAGACAGGTGGAGAAGCTCAGGTCAGGGGTGAGCTGATGAGCAGAACCAAAACTAACGAGGCTGATACAGAGCAGGTGTGTGGATGGGCAGGAAGGAAAGGCAGCACAGGAACACAAGAGGAACAACTGAGAAAACAGCCAACAAAAGTATACGGCCAAATCCATACCAAACAACAAAGCATTAAGGCATGTTCTAAAAGGAAACCCAAAATACAAAGTCTATGAATCAGACCATAAGCTATATGTAACCAGACAGTGACATACAAGTGGTTTGTACTGATTAATACCGTAACTGTGCTAATATTAATTAAGAAATGGTATCCCAGGAATCCGTTTTTGTTTAAAGGGCCCATGTCATGCTTTTCCGGTTATTACCCGTCCCCTTGTGTGTTATGAAGGGATTTCTGCATGTAAACGGTCTGCAGAGTCAAAAACCCTCAAAGTACACCCTGTGGCGAGTAAAACTCTAACACAGAAAAGACCTGTCTATGCTGCCCCAGAACGCCTCGTTGGAGATTTCTCATTTTCCATTGTTTGCTTCTTGGGTACCGTGACATGTGAATACCCAAATCAACAACAAATGACCGGATTGGCCCAAATGGACAAATCCGCGGAGCACCTCACACACCAGGGTCCCTTGGCTGGTGAACGCTGGTAATAGACGAGTTGGGATCGTGGAGAAATGCTCTCCGCAGACCCATTCTCACAGCGTTATAAACCTTTTTCTTACTCAATATCAAGCCACACTTATTGTTTTTACTTCGGCTGTGAGTGTTTGTGTGTGCTCAGGATGAGTTTCGCTTGTTCTCGCTGTATCGCCGACCCGGAAACCTGTCCACTCCTCGCAGCGGCGAGCCGTTTAGGACAGAGAGTGAATACACATACTACAGAGATGCTGTATGAGAAACGAATGTGATTTTGGAAAATTGCACAATTTAAATCTATTCTAGTAGACCTCAACAATGGAAATATGATCAGTAGAAATGGCCATGACATGTGACCTTTAAGTATTGAGGCTAAGTTCAATCAAATATAACTTACACTGTTGAGTTTCTTACATTCACCTTTTTCAGATTGCATCGTAGAACACGTTCTGCAGTTCAGATGGGCTGGATGGGAAGCACTGAAGCGAATAGAAAGGGATCTATGACAGAGAAACGTTCACTATTTCCTGACTTATATTCACTTGCAGCACAAATACTGAACATCCAAACTCTTGCTCTTTCTCTGCAGGGAACTGATTCATTTACAGCACTATTTTCTCAGTGAGTAAAACAATTGGCATTGATTTGAGATAAATATGATTTAGACATTTGTATTAAAAACAATTTAAATGAACTTCCATACCATCTATTTAATGGTAAGGACATTAAATATATGGAGTACTCTGATGGAAAAATAAGCAGTTTTAAATGTGATAGTTACATATCTAGACTTTACCAAACATAATATGCCTTTGAACTATTTTCAGTGCTTGAATATTTCCTCCAGACATCTTAAAATACACAGATTGTTTAATTATTTCCACAAATGTGTTCTAACCACTAGGCCTTGCAGGATTAGTTTACTCTTCCAAACAATGTAGCATTTTAGATCTATTTTAGAGTGAGGGTGACAGCAGTGAAGCATGCAGGCAAACACAAGTGTGAAGAGGCTTTAGACCCTTTATGTCATTTGTCACTCAGACTCTCTCAGGCTGCAGAGGTGAAGTGGGACACAGTTGTTGAGGAAAGCAAGGTGATGTTAACTGCACTTGTCAATGTGTTCCTTTGGGATTGTGTGTGACTGTGTGTGGACTGAGCGAAGCAAAGGAAATCTCTGCTGTCATTTGTCAGTCAGAGGTGATTCGGGACGCAGGTGCCGGCTCGCACATTCAAGACAAGTGTGTGCTCCTCCTGCGGACACTGAGGGATGTCTGTTCATGAACAACTGCGGTCAAACACAAAGCACAACCCAGTACTTTGTAAAGGTTAATATATGTCCTGTTGGGATAGCTGACGCATCGTTCGGTGTCTCCCCTGTAGCTACATCATACTGAAACCCTCTTACAAATAGAGGCATCATTGAGAACATCTTGTCTAGTCCTTCTAGCTCTACACATAGGTACACTTTAAGGGCATGTTCACACCTAATCTAAATGGTCCAACTGATCAGGTTTGCTATTCCAAAGTTAAAAATAAAACAGTCCCATACATTGTAAAGGAATTCATATGGGGAGATTGTTGTTTTGCTCATAAAGCCCCCCACACGGTTCAAAGTTGCCTCAATGGGTTTGATGTGCTTCCCTACTTTGTGACAAAAGTGGATGACGCAAAGTTGTATTATTTAGCGGCAGTCTGGTTTCCTAGCTAGCTAACTTCATCAATGCTTTACTGGTTATCGATAATGATCAAAACAAAGCTGCCTCTCAATTATTGTTTGTAAATAGCTTTCCCAGACCATGATAATGACCGTGTCAATTCATATGTTTTTTAATTTAACTAATAACAATTGGCTGGTATGCTAGTTTTAAGTACCACTAAATATTTAAATCCATTTAGGTATTTGTTGTAAAAATGAAATGAAGAATACGATTTGAATGTTTTACATTTTACATTAGAGTAATAACCTCTATTTCACATTTCAAAAAAGGCATATAGGCCTATTTGATGAAAGGAAATACCTGCTGATTTAAATATCATATTCCATCTTGCTCACTCTTTTCAAGTCTTCTCCTTTGTAATGGCTGTGTAGGTGTTTATGTTTTGTTGCTTTTGTTGTGTCTGTCGATTGTATCTGTTTCTATTTGATATGGTAATCTGATTATGTCTTGTATGTGCTGCTGAACAGTGACCTGCTGTAATTCAATTTAGTTAAATGTAACACCTTTATTGTCATTTATAATAATAACATGACAAATGAACCAAATCTAATAAGTTGTCTTGTTTTGCAACTGTAGCTATCATTTCATAAAGACACCCAGAGGACATACTGTGTACAGAAAAGTCACTGAAGGAAAAGCACATCTACTTTCAGACACTTCTACATGGAAGACAAAAAAGATATTGAGAATACAACCCCTAATAATATGTTGCAACTTTAATCAAATCAATAGAAGGAATATATTTAGTACAGGTCAGACACTATGCAGTCAATTGTTAACTTTGGGAACAGTGTTGTGCTCATTACAGAAACATAGGTGAGCTGAAGGATAACACATATATTTTCTAGTAAAAGAAACTCGAGGTCCCAGTCAGAAAGTTGTTTTTGGTGAGTACAGATGAATCAGGTTTATTGACAACTCAAACTATACTTGAAGCTATAAAGGCAGATATATACTCTATGCATGACATATGCTGGTAGTCCTTCTCTGTCCCCTTTCTGTTGGTGAAGTTCTCACTCCACATCTTGTCAGTCATCTTGATGAGATGTCTACCTTAAGTTATCTATTTTCAACAGCAGACTGTGATCACAGCAGGTCTCTGCACTGCTGTTGGTGGTTTTTGCGACTAGTCTTCGTTATTGCAATTTTAATGTTGCAGACAATTTCTTCAAGTTTCTGCCATTGTCAATACACCTGTCTTCTCTGCTTTTGCTCATTGCCTTTTTTTATTAAGCCATTGCTAGTCTTATCAATATAAAACTGCTGTTCCTAACAATACAACATGAGGGATGACACATTTGTGAACACCTGGAAGGAAAAAACTGCTAGGCAATGCTAGGTTTCTCTTTTTTAACAGACATATTGATCACTTTCAAGCTTCAGTTAATATAACTGAAGACTTCCTGTTGATGTTTCACAAAAAAGGCCCTTAAAGGGTGGTGAAGGAATTTTAATGTGGCTACCTGCTGGAAATGTTTTAATGTGAAACAGATGGGTGAACTGCTGAGATTGCATTAACAGCAAATGGCAGGAACAGCAAATTAACACAATCTATAGGCGCATATAAACAATGCCTACACCAGGGGAAACTAACAATTAAGGCATGTATCTAATAAGAAAGGCCCTTTTTATTATTTAATTATCTACCTGGGCTGTATTTGTGGCCGTAAACCCTTATTCTTGCTTAATCTGAACTTGGATGTATTCATTTGTACTTTCCTTCAACTTCTGGTACAGGAAATTACTTTACATGTCACAGAATACAACACTTGCCTTCATTTTAAACATGGTTTAACAGGGTAAATTGATCCCTTAATCCAAATGTGGCAGCGCCAGTGCCATGCTAAAACACCAGAAGATCCGGGAAGTTTTGCAATTTGAGGAAAGAGCAAGGTGGAAGATAAGAAGTGTGGTGAAAGCAGGGAGGAGAGAGCTATACACACTGGCTGTTGGCATTCAGCCCTGATGGAGCTGTTAAGGTAGCTTTACTTTCTGAGCAAACTGCCTTCTGTGAAGCAGTCAATATTTTCAATACGGTGGTTGCCTCTAAAATGGATTTTGGGGACTTGCAATATGGGGTTGAAATGTCCAGATTGATGAAATTCAAGTCACTCCATATCCTACATATATCAAATGACATACTGGATGGTGAATGATATAGCAAACATTTCAAGATAGAGCTTATATCATGATATACAGTATAACTGTGCTAATCGAAGAAAGAGCAAATCATATTGAGAAGGTTTGTTAAGTGTTTTATACATTTTGTCCTAGGTTTGTACTTTTGACCTATACCACATTTCATTTCAGAAGGTGTGATTGGTTGGAGGGTTGTTTACATTTGATAAACATGCAATTACTAATTACTAACCCTAATATAAACAAGGCCACCCTAAGTCATTGTTTTAACTCTGACCCCTTTTACACAGAAGTGTTTCCTAATGGTCAAGAAAGCAAAGGACGACAAAAAAAGCACTTGCAGACTTTTTTTCTAATGTGTGCATCCCTTCAGCGCTTCCCTTGCCTGTTTTCCTAAAGGCAAAGGTGACACTACTCTTCATTCTCTCTCTCTTTTGTGTCTGGGTCTGCTGGCTGACATAAAAGGTTGCGTGAAAAATTACAACAGTCCTGAATATTAGAAATGCCTGCAAAATACTTTCCCAGCCTATCCATCACCACAGGTATACATGGGTGTATTGTGTATCTATGTAATATATTTGTGTGTTAGGACGCGTAAAAGTCATGGTGGTCCATATGGTTGTTCTGTTTGTATAACCTTGCATGTGGTATGCTCTCACCTAATGGGACAGTTTCCCAGTTCACCCCTCCATGATGAGGGAATCCATCATCACCTCGACAATACCGCATCAAAGAGGATGTTCCCCCACTCACACACTATGACCTTGCACATAAAAAAAACCACACACCTTTTTATGGCTGGCATTAAGCTGTACAGTCTAGATGTGATTGAGCTACATAAGATGTGCTGTGGGCACGGTATAAATGGTATTTCAATCCCCATACTGCTATTTACAGCACATGTCAATTATCGGTCATAATCTGTTGATTTTCCTATTATAAATAAATAATCTTGCTTGTTTCACAAATAATAGGTTTGCAATAATTGAAACACCACAAACCAAAAGCTATTTACTTTGATTAGGATGTGAAGTCCATGTTGCTTTCATGAATGCATTCCTGTTTATTTTTTAACCAATAAGAGCTGGACCAGTCTTTAACATATTGACAACCATTCATATAGCAAAGCAAGTCTAGTTTATTTTTTTAGGTTATTTGTTTAGCACCTTTCAACATTAAGCCATACATTGAAACACAATAATATCAAAAGACAAAAGGAAATAAAAATAAAAAAGCTAATAAAATAGATTTGAATAACAATCAATATATACAATTACAGTGCAGCTACAGTTGAGTGCACACTTCCATGCCCTGCCTATAAACCCAAAGTAATATTTTAAAATCAATGATTTGATGTTTAAGTGTTCGTTTTATCACAAGAAGGCACTTCATTATTCTAAATCACAGCTAATGCGGTATCAAGAAAGTGTGTGCGTACATGTGATCTATCAAAAGGAGTTTTCATCTGTGGTAGTATTTCTTGTAAGGGCTTATTGATTCTGAAAACCTCCTCAGGTGCTTTTCACTATGGGCCAAGAAATGTGGGCGACTGAGTTAGGATGAAATAAGGGGGGAAGAAAAAAATGACTACCACCTATGGAGAAAAGGAGCATGGTCCATAGCTTAGGTTGCGTGAAAGTTGTGCCAGTCAATGAGTTAGTTCTACAGCTATTTGCAGTTTCTTCAAGAGGCCTTGGTCTTCTACACATTGTTTGAGTGTGTATGTGTTACTGCGTGCATTACCTTTTTTTTTTTTTTTCTCAGGTGCATTTTGTATGTACCTACATGAGAAAAGGTGTTCCTTTATATTTAATTTCAATTAAAACACAGGTCTGACTGAGTTTGCTTGCATACAAAAAAGGAAAAGAAGGGGGTTGAAAATAGAATCAATCCTCTTTCCAAAATCTTCTATTTGTCCCACAGCTGGGAAATCTGGTGTGTGTGTGTGTGTGTGATTATCATTGAGCTGATAGTTTTTTTCTTTTTCTTTGGCAAACAGACACTTGCAGATTGTATAGCAATTAGGCCCATTTCATTGTTGCTGAAAAGATGATTATTTGTTGTCATTAATGTTGCCAATTACTGATTCACCAGCAATTATGTTGATTGTTTATATTTGTTTATTTTGCTTTATTATCAAAAGTTATTTTCTCAGCAGCTAATGAAGCCAAACTAGAATGTTGAAAGTGACAAGGGCCAGGAAATGAGGGTGTGTGAGCAGAAATGTAATTAAGAGTATCACCAGCATAAAAGTAATATGTTTTGTATAATTCACAATTTTAACCTTGACATTTCCAAACAATTGCTGACGAATAATTATACAGTATGTCCTATGATCCCTGAGGCACACCAATAGATAATGTCAAGGAACCGATAATGCGGTCAGTCTGTTCAAACTCTGCCTGGAAATTCAGCAAAGGATTTTTGCTACCAACCTTTACTGAGCAGTATTTGATTCATAGTCACATGGTTGGTGTATAATCAAAATGCTGCTCAGTTAAGCATTATGTCTAAATTATTAAGCGTATTGTTCACTACTAGACAGCCGTGCTAGTGTTGTTTTTCTCCCTTAATATCATTAAAGAATTAACCCTTTTTTAAGCTGCTGACATTGTTTTTAAGACTTTAGATGGCTATATCTAGAAATGGGCCTTTTAGGATTTCACTATGTGGAGTCACCTTCTTTTAGCCTGCTGGTTCAGTCATTGACTTCCACACAAGAAGGTTCAAGGTTCAGGGTTCTTTATTTTGTCATACGAACATAGCTACAGTGTAGTTATGCCGATGCAAATCTTAGGTCACAGGCTTCTCCAACAGTGCAACACAATAACACAGATAAATAGAAAAATATAGAGGAATGTCATTTGAGTTTAAAGATAAATATAAAGCATTATGTGAGTAGCCGTGCAAAAAAATAATTTGCTAACTTAAGTAAGGCTCAGGATTGTCTCATTGTGTAAGTGCACTTTAGTATGTACCACCGTAGCAGCAACATTTCTGAATTAAATGCTACAAAATAGTAAAATGAGGATCTTGAATTATGAGCTTTTCAGAGTGATATGCCTAATTCCTCAAATGAACCACTAGATTCAAGAGGATGCATATTAAGATGTTGATTAAGAGTATACACTAACTGTATCCATCAGTAAATATTTGACTTTACATGGTGGGAGCACCGAACAGATGTTATGTTGCCTGAATCAGGGCCATTTTGAAATATATCAGCTGTTGCGTACAATGTACAGTATATACTGTATCATTTATATATATTTGTCTTATATTCTTACCAAATCATATAACCAAAACAAGCCAACCTCAAGCAGTCTTTAAAATACATAAGATGAGGTTAGACAGACAGTCCCTGGAAAAAAAACTAAAAGCGGTTGGGCCGACCAAAAGCCCACTTGGCTGCAGCGAGGTAAACCCTTGAGTTTAGTACGATTAAAACATATGCTGACGTTTAAATGGGAATATCCTGGAAAGAGAGAGTAATCTGTGATGCAAGAACGGAAATTAAAATTTGTTAGATCTCAAGAAGCTTAAATAATAAATAAAAACACTGTCGAGATCCTTTCAAAGAAAATTAATTAACAATGTAAAACAAACTTACAATCATAATTGAAAAGAGGGAATCTATATGTATTTGTGTAATGTATATTCATAGGTTAACATATCATTTGGTTTACATATTTACCAATCCACACACTAAAGGGACATATCAAGTCTTGTATCAATTGTTTTACAGCATAAAGCACGATGACTTATTCTAACCTTAAATGCATATAACTAAAGTTAGAACAAATCTGTTAGAGACAGATGAAGAGAGGGATGAAGAAAAGTAGGACAAAAAAAAGCCTCGACAAACAGATTCAGAGAGGCAGAGAAAGGGCTGAACAATGAGAAAAAAGATTTAGTCATTTTCTTCTGTTTGTTGATTAATTCCCATTGTATTCTAAGCTTCGGCAATATTGTTCTCTTGTACAATTCATGCCAACCATGCATACTGGTTTGACAATAAAACAAAAAGACGAGCAGTGTGTGAGATACAGAGAAAGAGGGAGGGCTGTCATGTTCAATCAGAATGTGGCTTCTGTGTTTGACAGTGGAGCAGAGAGGTGGAATAAACCCCCCTGATTAATTTAACATCATCGTCTTCATGTTTTTGAAGTGAGAGACAGAGTGAGACTGAGAAAGGGAGGATATGCATTGTGGGAAACGTGGTGATTGGGAATATGTAATTATGTGTATGTGATTCTCACTTTACTTGTTTCTATATATGTGTGTGTTCATTGTAATATATGTGTGTGTTTTGCAGGGAGTGAGTTTGTCATTCCACGGGCCTGTTGTGTTATTGCTTATTGAATGAGCTCTATGCTCCACTGTATATTCAGCGTAATGACTATAGATCTAACAACACTGAAAACATCTGGCTGGTTTAACTTATCGATCTGACAGACTCTTATCGCTTTGCTATGCGCCTATTTGTAAATTTGTATGTGAGTGGATTACATATAGAGTAGACCAATATAAGGGGTTGGCATTGGCCTTTATGTGGAAATCATGTCATTTGATCAATATTGCACCACCTTTTTGCAATAAAATGTATCAATGTTGATCATGTGGGAAACGTTTACCCTGAACACATTCTAACTCAAATCCACTAGGAATACTGTACACAATATAAAGTAATATAAACAAATAATTATGATTATTTTCTTATGCATTGTTCTCTTGAAAGCAGGGGATGAATTATTCAATATCATGACCAACACATCATGTGTGTATTGCTCTTTTATGTAGGCCAGATGCACATCTTTATATACAGTAAATAGCCATATATATTTTGCTACTGAAATGTACACACACAAATAACAAAACAAGATAAGTAATGAATCTAAAGATCCATATTCCTAAAGAAACAGGACCTTTAAATGCATACATACACAATTCAAAATATGGACTTTTTTAAAAAGGACTTTAAAATAACATTTCTCGAAAAAGTAGAATAAAATGCAATGCAATACATTCTTTGAAAATAGAGACAGAAGGGGAATTAAGGGTACCCATTGTTAGGTTGCATTTTACTCATTTTCAAGTTTTGAATTTCCCCAGCTTAACTTGTTTCCTTCTCTTCCATTTCCTCTTCTGGTCATCTCATGGTCTTATCCTCCCAATTCCTTTGGCTCCCTGTCTCTTTTCTCTCTCTTTTGTCATGAGAACATTTCTAATTTAGAAGGCTTTGTTGGTTTGCACCCAACAATTATTGATAATCCACTGCCGAACTCAGAAGAGAATTCCTGTCTTCACGGACAGTTTCATCGATATTGATGAACATGAAAAGAAAGAACCAGGGATGCAAGACCAATTCGTTGTCATCATGCAACACATTCTGTGGGAGAGTTACTCTGAATCGCTTTAATCCACATTGTTTTGTGAGGAAAATAACATTATCCCACAGTAGTAAACACTTCTCAAGCCTGAAACTACTTGTGCTGAGGGAGCTTTTTAGAGATAAACCAGGACGGTTCCTGTCATGGGTTGTTATTAATATCTCAATAATTAAAAACAAAACGCTAAGAAGAAAGTGTTGCCACAAGCTGCCACGTGGCATTTATACCAACATTGTTAGATTGTTTATTGTTTGCTAACCTATGTTCAACTTCTGCTGCAATAAATCAACAGACCATGAAACCTACCACACTACCAATAAGTCTGAACAAACTCTTACCAAGCACATGACCAGGGCCGCTGTAGCACTGTTACGCTTCCTCCACAGTCACTCTCATAAGCACTGATTTGACATGGAACAGTAGCTGCCTCGTTTCACTGTAAATGCCCTCACTATCCTAATATTACATTACATTACATGGCGTTTAGCTGACGGTTTTATCCAAAGCGACTTACAATAAGTACATTCAACCAGGAAGACACAACCTTGAAGAAAACAGAATCATATAAGTACATCAGGTTTCATAGAGCCAAGCATTTCAAGTGCTACTCAACTGGCTATAGATACGCCAGTCCTTTATTAGTATATAAGTGCTCTGTTAGCAGTTCTTAGTTAGTAATTCTATCGCTCTAAGTGGAGTCGAAAGAGATGAGTTTTCAGTCTGCGCCGGAAGATGTGTAAGCTTTCTGCTGTCCTGATGTCAATGGGGAGCTCATTCCACCATTTTGGAGCCAGGATAGCAAACCCACGTGTTTTTGCTGATGGGAACTTGGGTCCCCCTCGCAGCGAGGGTGCAGAGAGTCGTTTGGCTGATGCAGAGCGTAGTGCACGCGCTGGGGTGTACAGTTTAACCATGTCCTGGATGTAGGAAGGGCCAGATCCATTCGCAGCATGGTAAGCAAGTACCCTGCATGGCTGTGTGGAAGGGATTTCATCTCACCATGTTAGTCTGATACAACAATATTTCAGGCATTTACTCGTGTGAAATTTATAAAATGGGATACGACTGATCACAAACCGTCACAAAGCCACTTGTATCACAGCGAGATGGTCAGATGATCAGAAATGGCAATGTTATGTAATGAAGATTACTTAAATGTGTTTACAGGGCTCGTAGTCTAATACTGATGTATGGATATGTAGAGCTAGAGTCAATATTTACATTTTGCATACACTTTTTGGGCCATTTGATGATCAAAGGAAGCTGAGAGTAAGTTAGATAATAAACCAAGTTGGGTCATCACCATCACACCTTGGACTTTTGGTTTCTTGTTGTCTTGAATAAGGAAATGAAGATAACTTCTAAATAGTCTTTGCAAAGTTACCCAAATGCCTAAATATTGAAGATACATGTTATGCTGTCAACATTCCATATTATTCTGATGGAAGTACTTTAATTTAAACATGTATATGTATGTTAATTTGTTCCATTGCATTGACCCTTGTTTGAAGAGGCTCCCCACTGAGAGTGCAATCCTTCCCCTTTCCAAAGCTAACCTCTGTTCTACACTGCTCAATATCTCCCTGGGTTTTCTCAGCGGGGGTTCCTTTCATCGTTTTTTCTGACAACCTGAGACGTGTTCCTGGGGTTTTCTTTCTGAATTGTAAGCTAAAACTTCAGCACCCATGTCTTTTTAGAAAGACAGTACAACACTTCTGTTAGCATTTCAAAACTATAGCTCCCATGATGCTTTGACAGTGTGCCATAAGGCTTCTGAAGTGATATGTTGTAGTGGATTGCCACACAACATAAAGTGTGCCAATGTCCCCTCCTGCTGCCCATTCTTTGTGTTTTATCAGGGAAAATAACTCTTTAATCTTGAATGCATATTTGTAATTACATGCTTACATTAAACATGAAGTAGACTTTTAAGAATGTTCTCTGTAAAACAGATTCTGACTGTGGATTAAACTGACCTGTGTGAATACATGATATTCCCATCCCTCATCAATATTACACTGCTCATCAATGACTAATTTGTAATAAGTACGGGTGGGTATCCCTAAAAGCTATGAACATTTATAAAATTGTCTGAACCCAGGACATTAAAAAGTGTAAATCTCCTGAATACTGAAATGAATGGTGATATTTAGTCAGGGTGATTTGCAAGATAAAGCAGATGAATCAAGAGGAACTGCATTTTTTGTTTATATACTTGTTAAATGTCAATGGAAAGGCCAGCAGTGAAATTGTTCCCAAAGGAAGTGTCCCAAAGTAAAGCCAAGTGTGTACTCTACACACTCTGATGGGTTTAGGTTTGACAACTTGGTGTCTTTATTATTGTTCACTCTTTATAATTGGCTTCAAACTCAGGTAGCGAGGATGGTTTGCAGTTTTAGTGTCTGTGAAACGATACAGAGCTGTAAGGGACTGTCGACCTCCACCGATCCATTCAAAATGAGTAAATTAGACAGGGTGAGCTGGGCCTGCTAAATAGCATGTGATGTGATAATAACAGGTACACATGTATACACCCTTGGGTTAAGGATCTGTCTTCATGATACATGAAAGTAAAAGTTGTATAAACACTCCAAAATATTTGTGTTTCCAGGTAGAAAAATCAGCTCAGGAGAAGATATTTGAAAATCTCTAAGTCCATACAAAAACCTGATTAGAAATAAAAAACAGTTAAGAAACGTATTGGTCTTTTCAAGTCTTTTCAAGCTAGAAATGCAGGTGTATGAATAACTGATTAAGCAATTGTGTCTTACGACTGCTCTTCGGTCATCAGTTACTGTATTTATTATAATTAAGTAGTATAAAATGATAACATTTATAATTATGAATAATATAAAACTAATGAGAATGAAGTTGAGCGCAGCAAATTGTGTGATTGTTTCTGACGAGATAAGACAGCTGTGTCGGCAAATATAATAATACATTATTCTTTTGATTTGTAATTTGTTTTCTGAATAACCACTGAATTTCTCTCTCTCTCTCTCTCTCTCTCTCGATGTTGATGTGTCTTTTAGGAAGGAATGGGGAATCTGCAGGTGACCAAGGAAGGTGTCAGACTGGAGGGAGTGTCCGAATTCTTATTGCCTCTATACGTCAAAGAGATCCAGTCTCGCAGGGTAAGATTAGTCGTAGAAAAAAAACACATGCATTGTTTGACTATTCACTGTGAGATTTTAATAGATTTGAGTCATCTTGCAATCAGTTCAATCTGTTCAGGTTCAACTGCTTTCATATATTTATACCTTCAAGGTGGCGACAGCATTATGTTTTCAAGCTGCCCGCTTCTCCTTTTAAGGCGATAACTCCAGTTTTCAGTATATCTTTAATATCTGAATATTACACGAGTCCTCTGTTAGTGTGTGTGTGTGTGTGTGTGTGTGTGTGTGTGTGTGTGTGTGTGTGTGTGTGTGTGTGTGTGTGTGTGTGTGTGTGTGTGTGTGTGTGTGTGTGTGTGTTCCAATGCCTCAAATGAGCAGAAATCAGATGTTGTCCTCAAACTCTATTCGTCATGTATGTGACATATTATAGACTTGCATATGATGCAGCACTCTTCCATGTCTCCATTCATCACACAGAATCATCATCGATTCCATCAGGGGCAACACCGACACTATGTCACTCTATGTAAATCAAATCAAGTTGTATTTATATAGCAATTTATAAACGATTTTGGTCGAGCCAAAGTGCTGTACATAAAATAAAAATAGCCTACAGTAGAGACACTTTACAGCAAATACAATAGCACAGATTGCTCAGAATATCAGTATGAGAAAAACGACACCCTCTATCCTTAGAATGTAGGACAATCCTTTTGAAATTGTGTGTATGGGTGCTCAATATCTGTGTGTGTGTTCACATGTGTTGTATGTATGTTTTTGCGTGTGGAGTAGCATTTCAACTGCACAGCAAGAGATTAATGGTGTGATAGTGGGAAGATAAAGGACATTTGATAGACAGGGAATGTGGTTAAGATAAAATACTCCATATCACTGTAGAGTTGTTTTGCATTACCCTTAAAGGTGGGGTAGGTAAGTTTGAGAAACCGGCTCGAGATCGCTAGTATTTGAAAATACACAACCGGAGAAAATCTGCCACTTCCTTATAGAGCCCCTCCTCCAACACACGAACGCGTACATGACCAATGAGGGCACGAGATTTGTGCCCCGAAGGAAGGCTGACAGGCAGGTAGGCCATCCAATCCGTTTGGCTAAACGGATTGGTTGTACTTTTTACAGCTTCTACAGATGAATTTTTTGTATGGATTTTTTGTCAAAGCACTTAAGATATTCATTGCTATCGGGATGTTAAGAGCATTCCATGGAATATAACAAAAAGTGTATCTCGAGCCGGTTTCTGAAACTTACCTACCCCACCTTTAATTGAAAATAATATTTGAAGATATCTGTGATATCAGTTGCGCATAAAGGTTATGTTCTCAATATTTGGTGAAATGCTTTTTCTGATAGTCCTTCTCTCTTTTGCCGTATGCTGTTAGGACACATTTCTTAAAGGTAGGGCTTCCTTTACCACTTTTTGTGCATAGAGGATCCTGAAACGAGGGGTTACGTATTGTAACCCTTGTCATATAAGCACAGGCGGAGTCCTCTACTGGACTCTATGGGTACTACCTTATCATGCAATCGTTCACCTACTGAGACTTCTATAGACATAGCCGGCCTTGGGCGGGCCTACCTGAATGCGCGCGCATCTCACCGTATAAAAGAGGCCTCACCTCCTGATCATCCTACACCTCTCTTCAGCGAGCGGAATTGGACAGACATTGCCCCGAGTAGAGGGCTCCGCCTGTGCTTATATAACAAGGGTTACTATACCTAACCCCTCGTTATATATCTCACAGGCTCTGCAATCTACTGGACTCTATGGGTACAGTGGGCGGAGCCCCGATGTATGCACGTGCTGTCGTCCAACAACACCGTTCCACCCCACTGCCCCTGACCGGCTTTCTGGTTAGCAGCCGCTGCACTCTGACGCGCTTACCTCGCGAAAAGTGTGCTCGGAAAACAGTGCTGAGGGCTCCCCCCGTCCGCCCAGAGGCAGACGGAGAGAGTCCCCAGCCCTGTATGGGCTCACTATGCACCACCTCTCCTGAATCCCTAAGGAGCAGGGAGAGAGCAAGTGCCCCATGTCCCCCACACTCAGACACTGACCTCGTGCAGAGTTTGCGTGGACTATAGTGTGGAGGGCTCTCCCCTCCTGCCTAGGGCCCTCCAGCCCCGTAAGGGCCCAGTGCGCACAACGAAAAAAACATAAGCGCATTACGCCGGGGAGGGGGTCAGATACCCACTGACCCCCAGCCCACCATCGCTGGAATCCCACCCACTTTGGCTGGTGGATCCCGCTCTAGCTGCCTGGATAGACTGAATAACACTGTCAGACAATCCACCCTGTCTCAGCCTGTCCCTCTCAGGAGCAAAGCCTGGAGAGGTTGGCCCAGAGTGGGTAACGCCCCGATTGCACCTGCCTCTTGAGACATCGCCCCCCCAGAACTGGGGAACCGCCCAGGGCTAGCCCACCTTCTTCTGTGTCATCTCTGAGTACCACGGCACCCCAACGCGATACGGAGCCACTAGGATGACTGACAGACGTTCTCGCCTCACTCTCCCCAGGAGAGGGAGAATGAGACGCAGCGGTGGAAAGGCGTATAGCAGCTTCCTTGGCAATGGCTTGTGTGACGCGTCCACCCCCAAGGGCGGGTCGTCACCCAGGGCCATGGAGAACCACAGGGCACAGTGGCTGTTATGCCGGCTGGCGAACAGGTCCCATAACCACAGTTTCTCCACTGTGGTCAACGAGGCGGCGGTGCGGACTCCGCCCTGCGTGTTGATCTATGCCACTGTGGTACTGTTCTCGCTCCTAACCATTACATGTCTCCCCTGAATTAGGGGCTTGAAATGCTGGAGGACCAACAGTACTACCCATAGCTCTAGGAGGTTTCTGTGCCGTGTTTCTGTTAGAGACCAGCGCCCACCTATAGCCCTCTTCAGGCAGGTCCCTCCCCATCCTGTTCTGGATGCGTCCGTGAACACTGTGATGTAGGAGGGCACCCGTCCCAGTGTATACCCCCTCCAGAGGTGATCCGGGCACCCCCAGAATCGGAGGTTGCCCTCCACTGAGGGGGGGGGGGTGGTCACCAGCCTCTTGGGATCTAAACACAGGCTGGAGAACCACCTCTGCAGGCGGCACACATGCAGTAACCCGAGCGGGACCACAACGTGAGCAGCCATGAGACCCAGAGTCTGCATGACAGTTAAAGCTGTCCCCTGTTGCAGCCTGCTAACCGCCCGAAGCAGGGACGCACGTCTGCTCTCTGACAGGGTGGTGAGGTATGGGGGTGCTCTTTTTCCAATTGATTGCAAAGCCCAATTTGGTTTGGTGTAGGATCAATTAGGCTGTGCAAAACATTGCCTGTTCCCTGGACCTGGCCATGACTATGAGGTCGTCCAGGTAAAATAAAACTATCATGCCATGGACGCGCAGCGGCTGGAGCGCAGTGGCCATACATTTGCTGAACGTGCGTGGGGATAGGGAGTAGCCGAACGGTAATCTGTTGTACTCGTATGGCTACGGTACTGAGGATGGGACAGCATACTGATAAAAAGAGAACAGGAAGATGGTATAAAAACAAACTGAGTGAGAGAAGATCACTGAAGATAAAAAACGAGAATAGATGGAACGCAGTTAGACGAGAGGTGCTTTGAAGGCCAATGAGGAGAGAAAAGTAATTGGGGAAAAGGAGAAGGAGGGTTGTAAGTGGATAAAAGGAGGATCAACAGACACGTGTTTAGACGAGGTTATGGGTGGAATAGATAAGTGAGAAACTCAACTTGAGTCTCTATATTTACATTTGATATTTCTTTTTGACTTTGAAGTGCATAGCAATAGAAAATAATGATGTTTTCAAGAGTGTTTGTATCAAAAGTGTTGTGAATGCATGGCATAATAACCCAGAGCAACATCAGGACGGCTTGTACAGATGAGAAATACAGTGGATGCAGCAACTCCTGTTTTTTAAGTTGCAGCATAAATCAGGTTTTCACTACTTCAGCTGTTGCTATTTCATTATTTGCACCTACTGTATTGCTAGCTTTTCCCAGATGGTGTATATTTGCTTCACATTGAATGCATATGTTCAATTCCTGTGAACAGCCTCACAAATCAGGAGTACATAACAATTAAACTGTATTGGGCTTACTGTGTTGGTTCAGTTTGAAATATATGTAATATTGTGAAGATGACATGTCAAGATTAAAGTCAAGTCAATTTCACACACGAACCACAATCACAAACTATTCTCAAATAATTTAACAATATGTACAACATATCTCTTGTTTTACACTTGACACAGATAAACTCACAAATGAATACATATCTAATGATTACATTTGTTATATCTTGTTACAGTGAGTAAATAAATCATTTGTGTTTCATATCAGTGTAACCATTTCTAGGCTTGATCAAATATACCTTCATATTGTTGTTGTCACACACATTTGGATCAATATCCTTGTTCCCATGTTACAATACATCACCTTAAAGATGACTGTAATGGTATTCCACGGTAAAGGGCCTTTCACTATACAGGTAGTTCCAGTGGGATATAAATGCAGGTCACACTTAAACAACATGATTGAACATTGCAATTGCATCCCATTTAATGTATTCTAAGATTGCAGTGAATAATACGCTACTCTCTGACTTTGAAATGTTAAATTATTTAACTGAGAACGTGATTGTGATGGGATTGTGTGAATGTCTGCCAGGTCTGATCAAGCAAGGAAAGTGTATTTAGCACATTTAAACACAAGGCAATTCAATGTGCTTAAAAACAGTCATTACAAATTAATAAAAAGTAATAAACATACAACAAGCTTATATAAAATAACACAGGTATGAATAAACGTTAGAGTGCAGTGTAAGATATGAATAGTTCAATTAAAAACAGTGGCAAAAAGAAAAGTCTTCAGCCTGGATTTAAAAGTAGTAAGAGTTGTAGCGGACCTGCAGGTTTCTGGGAGTTTGTTCCAGATATTTGAGCATAGTAACTGAACGCTGCTCCTCCATGTTTAGTTCTGACTCTTGTGACAGAAAGCTGACCAGTCCCAGAAGACCTGAGAGTTCTGGATGGTTCATAATTTAGCAGGAGGTCAGAAATGTATGTTGGCCCTAACCATTAATCACTTTATAAACCAGCAGCAGTATTTTTGAAGTAAATTATTTGACAGACAGGAAGCCAGTGTAAATACTTCAGAACAGGAGTGATGTGATCCACTTTCTTAGTGTCAGTGAGGACTCGAGCAGCAGCGTTCTGAATTAGCTGCAGCTTTCTAATAGATGTTTTAGTGAGACCTGTGAAGACACCATTGCAGTAGTCGAGTCTACTGAAGATAAAAGCATGTGACATTAGTCTTTTAATCCTAGATATATTATTGAGGTGATGGTAGGCTGACTTCGCAATTGTTTTAATGTGATTATTGGAATGAAGGTCAGAGTCCATGACTACACTTAGATTTCAGGCTTTTTCTGCTGTTTTGAACATTGCCGATTGAAGCTCAGCACTGACTTGTATTCGTTCCTCCTTGGCTCTTATGTTATCTTTGTTTATTGAAGAACATTCTGACACATCCAGTCATTGATTTGTTCAATGCACTTAATTGGTGCTTGAATTAGGACGTAGTCTCCTGTTGACATGTGTATGTAATTGTGTGTGTTGTCTGCATAGCTATGGTAACTTATGTTGTTGTTGTTCCTTATCTGAGCCAGTGGTAGCATGTTGATGTTAAAGAGAAGAGGCCCCAGAATGGAGCCTTGAGGAACCCTACATGTCACATGTGTCAACTCAGATGTGTAGTTACCTATAGAAAGAAAGTTAAATGTGTGTGTATGTGTGTTTGTGTGTTTGAGTTTGTGTGTATTTGAGTGTGTGACAAAGACAATCCATCCATCCATCCATCTTCTCCCGCTTATCTGTGGTCGGGTCGCGGGGGTAGCAGTTCCAGCAGAGAGCCCCAAACTTTCTTTTCCCTGGCGACATCAACCAGCTCTGACTGGGGGATCCCAAGGCGCTCCCAGGCCAGCGAAGAGATATAATCCCTCCACCTGGTCCTAGGTCTACCCCTTGGTCTCTTCCCAGCTGGACGTGCCTGGAACACCTCCCTAGGGAGGCGCCCAGGTGGCATCCTAACTAGGTGCCCGAACCACCTCAACTGGCTCCTTTCGACGCGAAGGAGGAGCGGCTCAACTCCGAGTCCCTCCCTGATGACCGAACTTCTCACCTTATCCCTAAGGGAGACACCAGCCACCCCGCGGAGAAAACCCATCTCGGCCGCTTGTATCCGCGATCTCGTTCTTTCGGTCATGACCCATCCTTCATGACCATAGGTGAGGGTAGGAACGAAAATGGCCCGGTAGACAGAGAGCTTTGCCTTCTGGCTCAGCTCCCTTTTCGTCACAACGGTGCGGTAAAGCGACTGCCGTACCGCTCCCGCTGCTCCGATTCTCCGGCCCATCTCACGCTCCATTGTTCCCTCACTCGAGAACAAGACCCCGAGATACTTGAACTCCTTCACTTGGGGTAAGGACTCATTCCCTACTTGGAGTGGACAGTCCATCGGTTTCCTGCTGAGAACCATGGCCTCAGATTTGGAGGTGCTGATCCTCATCCCAGCCGCTTCACACTCGGTTGCGAACCGATCCAGTGTGTGCTGACGGTCGCAGACCGATGAAGCCATTAGAACCACATCATCTGCAAAAAGCAGTGGTGCAATCCTTAGTCCACCGAACTGCAGACCCCCTCCCCCACGACTACGCCTCGAAATCCGATCCATGTATATTACAAACAGGATTGGTGACAAAGCGCAGCCCTGGCGGAGGCCAACCCTCACCGGAAATGCGTCCGACTTACTGCCGAGGACCCGGACACAGCTCTCGCTTTGGGAGTACCTAGATTGGATGGCCCTGAGTAGAGACCCCCTCACCCCATACTCCCGCAGCACCTCCCACAGTAACTCCCTGGGAACTCGGTCATACGCCTTCTCCAAGTCTACAAAACACATGTAGACCGGATAAGCGTACTCCCAAGCCCCCTCCAGGATCCTTGCGAGAGTAAAAAGCTGATCCGTCGTTCCACGACCAGGACGGAATCCGCATTGTTCCTCCTCAATCTGAGGTTCGACAATCGGCCTGACCCTCCTTTCGAGTACCTTGGAGTAAACTTTCCCGGGGAGGCTGAGTAGTGTGATGCCTCTGTAATTGGCACACACCCTCTGATCCCCCTTTTTAAAAGACAATGTTTATCTTTTTTCAAAAAAATAAACAGCAGGTTGCCCTCACATTTTCTAAACAGCAGGCACGCTCTTTTTTATATTGACAGTCGCTATGCTTTTATGTGGTGTAGTGGAATTGGGGTAGGAGCCTGCTGAATCAGAAGTATCCACTAAACTCCCTCTGAACACAACCGTTTACTGCTTGTTTTGTGAAAAGATATACTGTAGAAATGGAGACACCAAATAAAGAGCCATGTTAAGAAATAAGCTGGAGGAAGAAGATGCAGAAAAATATGTTTTGTTAAAAGGGTATTGTTTCAATACAATGAAAATATGAATGCACCTAGCAAAATCTATATCATAAAATCGTTTACAACTAAATGTACTTAGCACAGCTACTGTATGTCTCTTATACAGTAAGGATGAATAGAGCGGCTAGGCAAACCAGTATGAACATAATCTATATCAGCGACGTGCAGTCAGGGGAGGCAGAGCCTCACCTGTCATACTCCAATGTAACGGAAAAACAACTAAAGAAAAACTAAATAGTAATAATAATAAAATGTCTCCACTGATCTGTGTTGTAAGTGTGATTTCTGTATGATTCCAATCGCTTTTTATTGTCAAAATCAGCATATTGGCCGAGCTCCGCTACAACTACATGGGAGCGATGAGAGTTCAGACCCTCACTTATATAGAGGTCGGAACATGTCATAAGTATAAATAGATACATGCATAAATACATGTAGGAATAAAAACATGAATAAATACTGGAATAAATATGTTGCAGTGTTTTCAGGGAGCCTTAGTGTGTGTGCTGTGGCTCAGCTGGAAAGCAGTTGACTCACGACCGCAGGGTCCCTGGTTCAACGACTGAACAATACGTACTTTTTTTTGTTTATAAAAGCTACAGCTAAATGAGATAATGTAGTTAATAAATGTATTCTTTGATATGGTTTAGCCTTTCTCAGGCTACAACATGGTTAAGTTTACGAATATTATTAAGGAATACAAATCCCTCTTTGCAATGTTTACCAGCCTCCTTAGGCTTTTCAATCACAATCATTAAACTGGAATAAATACAATATTGTTAACATGAACATATGATTTAATGTTCGTTATTTAGAGGTATTCTAAGGCTTTACTCAATGGGAACTCTGTATGAGAGAGCACACTGTTGAGATGTCCAATCTGCCTATTTTACACACTTTGACCAACAGGGGGGTTTGTGTTCAAATGAAGCCCATGATGAAGCCTCATGAGATGAACCCTTTTGCGAACCAATTGGCTGGAAAGCTTCAAAGCTTCATAAGGCTTCATCTCACCATCACTACCCAATTGTAATGAAAATGGGATCTTACTAAGAAAGAACAATCCAATATTTAGATTTTGGGTATCCTTTTGTTGAACAGTCTGTTTAAAATGAATCGAAGCATCAGACTAAAAAAGCTTTTGAAAATAACCGAACATTTAGATTAAGGTCAAAATATAATATTTGTAAATCTGACTCTGAAAGAGTCAGTGCCTCACCAGCCATGAACCTCACTGCACGTCACTGATCTATATATAGGCAGGCTAAGGGGGAAACAGGTGCAGACAATTAGGGCGGAGTCGACAATCACAGTGGAGGGAAAACACACAAGGGGAGGAAGTGAGGTAATCTGCAACAAGAGGGAAAGGTTACTACAAAATAAAACAGGAGACATAACACATAACAGAACACACAGAGGCACCTGTCCAAGTTACAGCTGCAGTTCAAACCAGAGAGATGTGATGTAAGGAATACATATTTATTGTTTACACGTCATATGAATGAAATGATTGCCATGATAATACAAAAGGAGAATGGAATGGTGTTTGGCGATTAGGCCCCGGTTTGCAGGATAATCATTCAGGAGGGAAATAACCGCTCCGATGAAATCCCCGGGGTCCAGACACTGGTGGTGGTGATAATTAGGTGGGACCAGTCTGAAGAAGGAAGGTTTAGCTTTGTCCTGGAGGAGGCGAGAGGGGTGGAGGCGGGTTGCGTGTGGTCACCTGAAATGACAACTGACAGGGAGGAAGAGCAGGTATTTAAGGAATTTAGCCTGTGCAGCAATTGGCTGCTGAGGGGTGACGCCCTCGTATTTAATGAAGGGGGAAGGGAGCAATAGAGTGACGTGTAAGTAGTGTTGTGCTAGTTACTGAAAACCAGTAACTAGTTACCATTACTAGTTACTTCATTTGAAAAGTAACTCAGTTACTTTACTAGTTACTTACACCAAAAAGCAACGCGTTACTGTGAAAAGTAACGTTTTCGTTACTTAAAAAAAGGGCTCCCAAAAAAAGAAAAAGCTCCCATTAACCTCTTAGGCCCCACGGACCCGGTTTCGGGGCCGAAATCCCGTCATTTGCATGAAACAACGTCTAAGTAACCATCATATTTAATAAAATAATAAATATTTTATATCCATATAACGGGAAAAAACTCATTTAAATGATATTTTTCATTTAAATAAACACAATGCTAACAGTGAGCCTCTGAATTAGCCCCGAGCGAAAAATGCTAACCTATTACTGCACCGAAAATCACTCCTAGCTCCCTTATTACTTATCCTAGCTGCACATCCAACACATCGTTTATGATCGTAAAGACACAGAATCTAACGGTGCCCACCTCAACACTGAAAGATACAAACTTGCGACGTTATCAACAAAAACGTACATCAAAACATGTGGCGCTAGGTAGCCTACAATGTTAAAATGGCTTACCTTGGTTTTGTCTGGTCAAAACTGGTCTTCAATGGCATTAAAACGATAACAACGATGATGTAGTTAATCCATAGGTTAATATCCAATGTGGCTGTGTCCCCTTTGACTTGTTCTGATAATCTATAAGCAATAAAACTGCAATTCCGTTTTAAAAGAGTAGAGCAGGCCATTCCTAAGCTCTGAAGCTTCATTGAATGCGCGAAGAAGCCATCTTTTTTTATTAACATCAGTGTGTGCGGGACGATTTCCCTTCGATTCTATTGGCTCTGACGGTTAGAAAGAGATGTCACGTGTCAAAATCGAAGAAGGGGGGCCAGAGATATGGAAAATCCACCCAAATGGCCCCAGAAGAGGTTTCTTTTGCTAAATCTGTCTTAAAAAGGTCAAATATCACTTGTTTTGCATCAATCTTGATACAGGGTACTTATATGTTGTATTTTGGATTACTAAAGCTTTTAGTCTACTAACCCATCACCCAAGGTTAGTTTTCACTATAAGTACAACATATGTTTTGGACGGACACTATAATTTACAGTTTTTTACCATGTTCATTTACAATTTTCTTTAAAATAAAAAACATCTATATTGATTCTGACTCTTCTACATCCAACTCACAGGTTTATCATTACTTTGAGATCAAAGATTATTAATTTAACTGAACTCTGCTAAGCAATGTGGTCTATACAAACACAAACACATAAGCCCCTTTCACACCAGCGCCTTTTCAGCTCCGGCTCGGAGCTAGAGCCTGAAAAGCGCCGGGTTTTCCAGTTCACACCGGAGCTGCATTTCCAGCTCCAAAAAATTGTCGGTCCAGAGGCAAGAGCTTTGGAGCTAAGAGGCGACGTCGCTTACGTCTCTCTTACGTCGAGGCGTGCAGGAAACTAAACCCACCTCCCATGGGTCGACTATTATGCCTGCCTACAAGCAGTAGTGCCTATAAACACACTTTATAAAGTCAGGCAACACTAACCAGGCTTTGTGTGATTCTGTTTATTTGTACCTTACTTTGACCATCCGTTCACTGTTATCGATCATTGTGGAGAGAGGCAGACGTGTTGTTTTGTATTATTGCAGCTATCGGATGCAAGTAGTCAGTTTAGCTTCGGTTGCTATGCTAACATCACCCGTTTTATACCAGATAAACTTTCATAACAGCGTTGTGATACCAAACAGTGTCAATTCAGACTGACACACATTCACTTAGGCTAAGGGGAACTGGGGATATGCATCAGCTGCTTGTGTGAGTCGGACAGTGAATACTTTAGAGCGGCCGCTGCAGTTTGAGCTAACCGGGAGCTAACGGGAGAATAAACTCTCGTGGAAGAGCAGCCAGCACTGCAGCGGTCGGTAAATGCTGCAGAAACACATTAATAAACAATGAACCACGGCACTCTGGAGAAAAGTATAAGATTGGAGAAGTCGTTATTCAATTTATTCTGGCTTCGTGTGATTAAAAGCAACACGATCATCGACCCGACGCAGTTGTTGTTGTTGTGAGCTGCCGTAATGGCTGCCGTTGGGGGGCAAATCAGCGATGTAAACGGTGACGTCATGACGCAGCAAGGGCAGCTCTGGGGCGCCAGTGGGCGGTGTGTACAGAGCGGGAGCTGAAAAGGGAAACCGGAGCTGAACCAGAAAAGCTCCCGCTCGGAGCTAGAAACTGAAAAGCGCTGGTGTGAAAGCCGCAATAGATATGTTTCAAAGTGCCAATTTATTTCAGGCCAGAACAAACTGACAAAACTTTAGTTGCCTGCAATCTACAGGTCTAGTCTGCCATAATTAACACAACATAGCTGTGAACCTGTTATGGTGGATCTGAACACACTCAACAATACACACACTAACATTCCCAAGATCAAATACAATCTGAATAAATTATTCAGAATCAAGTTGGAAAAAATGTACTTTCACACCAAATGCTGGTACAGACAAGACAACCATAAATGCATTAAAACAAAAAACATCAGCTCCTCAAAAATGAAATCTACAAGCAATACCATAAAATAAGAGTTGTATGCCGGCTTTTCTGAAACTAATGGAGAGTAAGCTGAATATATTGTTCAGAATCAAAGTGCAAAAAGTGCTTTCAGCACCATATAGAGGCAACTGCTGTTGTAGTCCAACCAAATAAGTATAACAAAAGTCAGTGTTTTTCCTTTAGTTCAAGTATGAAGTCCAGCAAGCATACAATAAGTGTTTTGTAATATATATATACAGATGTAGCACTCCAGATCAGACTCAAATGGGTGTGTCCCAGTCAAAAGCCCAGCGGATGCCAGTGGCTGGGGGTGTTGCCAAATTGCTAGAGGGCGTTGCCCAATTTCCCCATTTGTTCAATTACAGGATTTAACCATGAGATGGCGCTTCATTCACAAAATACACAATGGGCGTTGTAGAAACATCAATATTTTAGATCAAATAAAGTATATAGTTTGCTTTATGCAGTATATTTCTTGTAATATTGTACAGTAGATTGAAGTAAATCAACTTATACATTAAGATAAGATAAGATGGACCTTTATTAATCCCGTGGGGAAATTCAGTAGTTCAAACAGCAACAGGGTGAGAGTGAAAAACAGGACGGCACAGATTCACAGATTAATAAAATCAAAAATAAGATGAGCGATAAAAATAATAATAATGAGAAACTATGAAATAACTGGCTTGAATCTATATCCCAGTCTTTGTTTCATGCAAAAAGACCCAGTAAACACGGAGATACGATGATATAAAGTTAATACATTTCAAAAGTATGAAATATGGAAGCACATATTTGAATATCTTCGCCGTATTTGATCATTTTACGAAACGGAAAATACTGGAAACTGTAGATCCTGCTCAACAGGATGTATATGTGTATTTCTGTCGAAAGTACTGGCTTGAAACTATATGCCAGTCTTTGTTTCATGCAAAAATACCCAATAAACACGGACATACGATGATATAAAGTTAATACAGATATATTTCAGAAGTATGAATAATGGAAGCACATATTTTAATATCTTCGCTGTATTTGATCATTTTACGAAACGGAAAATACTGGAAACTGTAGATCCTGCTCAACAGGATGTATGTGTATTTCTGTAGAAAGTACTGGCTTGAAACTATATGCCAGTCTTTGTTTCATGCAAACATACCCAATAAACACGGACATACGATGATATAAAGTTAATACAGATATATTTCAGAAGTATGAATAATGGAAGCCCATATTTTAATATCTTCGCTGTATTTTATCATTTTACGAAACGGAAAATACTGGAAACTGTAGATCCTGCTCAACAGGATGTATGTGTATTTTTGTCGAAAGTACTGGCTTGAAACTATATGCCAGTCTTTGTTTCATGCAAAAATACCCAATAAACACGGACATACGATGATATAAAGTTAATACAGATATATTTCAGAAGTATGAATAATGGAAGCACATATTTTAATATCTTCGCCGTATTTTATCATTTTACGAAACGGAAAATACTGGAAACTGTAGATTCTGCTCAACAGAATGTATTTACCAGGGAGGGGGTGAGGTAATCAGTTAAACGGAGTGATACGAAACGAGACGAAAAGAGACGAAGAGGGACGGCGGGAACCGAAGAGAGACGGCGGGAAATGGAGAGAGACGAAGACAGGCGGCGGAAGACGAAGAGAGGCTGCGGGAGACTGCGATTGAAGTAAAGTGACAGACAAACATTGAGAATTTAGATATAGTTAGATAGATTTAGAGTTTTGAAGATTCAACTATGATGAAGAGAACTCTGAACGTGAGTCAAGCTTTAAGCTTGTTTTTTGACATGGAGGAGGAGGAATCTGTGATGTTGCCCTCTGTGTCGTAGTTGACAGAAACCGCTTTGAAGCGTGGCACAGATAAAGACAGAAAAAACAGATTTTTGTACATAATGTGTATATATATATATATTTGTATTATATTTGTAATAACACTTTTGCCTTATCAGAATGAAATCCCATGCTACCTCAATCAAACTTTCACATTATCATAGTCATATCCCATGTATATATTTCCAGCTTTTAAATGGTTGTTGTGTATGTTTGTGTTATGAAAAATAAAATCATTTTCAAAATCTGTTTTTACGTTTTTTTTTGTGATTTTGGGTCCAAAATGTTCATATAGTAGAAGATCACTGCTCTAAACAAAGTCAAAAATCCTACATCCAAACGAAATAAATATAATTAATTATGATGAATACGTTAAGTCTTGTTCATTGTTTTTCACTTTTATTAAATGTTTGATATTTCCGGTGGAAATGGTGGACTATCGGACATTCAAAATGCAGCATATTTTCACTCTTACACACATATATTCTCATTTTACATACATACATTTTCACTCTAACACACGGATATTCTCCTTTTGCTCATGCGAAATCTACTAAAACAAAGTATGTCATGTATATTTAGTTTTCGTTGATGAGACGAGACGGACTAAGGTGTTACTATCGGACATTCAAAATGCAGCATATTTCCCCCAAGTGTCTGTCAAAATGCATTTTACGTTTCTAACTTGCAATATCATTATTTCTGCTCTCTTCACTCCAGAAGAGCGATCTCTCTGTGTGCGGGGGATCACAGGAGGGGGGGTGGGGGAGAGCTGTGGAATGTGACTCCACACATTCCGATGGCCAATTAGTTTTAAACAAAGGGTCCCCAACATACATAAGGACACATGGGGGGTTGGGCTGGTGAACGGTAACACAGTAAATTATGTGGATTAAATCACATTTATTTAGTTAAAAATAAACGAAATGACTCGGTTTGCATTCATAAAGAATGCACAAACGTGTTTAATCATTAATGTCAGATATGTACTAAGTAAATAGCCTACATTAGTTCCTGCTCAAGATTAGATTCAACTTTATTGTTATTGCACAGATTACAGGTAGGCCTACTGAGACAACGAAATGCAGTTTAGCTTCTAACCAGGTGCAACAAGCAGTAAAGTGAAAAGTAATGTTCACAATCTACAGAATAAAATATATAATGAATTGAATGATGAATAAACAGTGAGGGGTATGAATACACTAGATATGAGCAGTATGGACAGTGTGTTAATGGTTAATGTCAGATATGTACTAAGTAAATAGCCTACATTGATTTCATGATGGATTAAACCACATTTATTTCGTTAAAAATAAACAAAATGATTAAATGAACTTTTTTGCATTTCAGACTTCGGGAATATATTGCGACATGAAGCCGATACAATAAATCAAAATCCAGTAACATTCTGAAATCCCCAGGATGTGTCCTAATCAAACCAAAAGAGAACATGCAGATATTAAACTCATAAAAGAAATGGTAGACATATTAGTACTCTTAGTGCCAAGTTGTCTCAGACAATCTGTTTTCCTAATGTGGGACAGTTCTGTGCAAAATGTGGGACACTGAAAAGTCTATATTAAAAAGCCTCAGTCACCTTCATTCATGTAATAAAAAAATCTCAGACCAGTAACACTCAAAGCTACAGTAAATGTGCAATACCATGCTATGTTACTATTTATAATGTTATTGTTGTTACAACAGAAGATGTTTTTATTTAAATTGAAGTTAAATGCATCAATCTGGTGCACTGAGGGCAAAATTAGTAGATTTGTGGATACAGCTCTCAACACTCATATGAAACAGAACTGTTCTTACAATGTGTGTTGGAAGGTATTAAATTACTATGCATATTTTATTGTGTAAACACACAGCTGATCACCTGAGAGCTGCCGTTTCATTCAGAGCGTTTAAAAAAAACGACGGTCTGATTTCAACAACTCAATGTGTGATTATTATAGCAGTAATATTAGACACTAATAATACTATAAACTATGAACACTGTACATATTATTGTTTGCCCGTGGGATTAGGGTGATCGGTAGTGAGAGCCGCTGCATTTTCCTCCGGTCGGATGTGATATAAAAACAAAGCGATTATTGTTGTTGTTGTAAACTCACGTGGATTAAATTTAGTGCATTCATTTCAACTCGCGAACATATGATACATTAAATGAATGCGAGGATGACGATCGAACATCGTTTGTTTGACCCTGGATGCATTTCCTGATCTAAAAACATAGCGATGGTTTTGTACTTACGCCAACGTGAATTAAACATTATTTTGTGAAATAAAAACATGGTGATGTTTAGTAAATGATTACATGTCTCTTACTTAGCACAGAATATGATCCTATCCGTGACATATGGATCTTAACAAATATCCGCTATATCAGATACCTGTAGATCAGCTGTTTATTTCACATGAGTTCCAGTGTGGCAGCTTTTCACGGCTCCCCCTGGTGGATCCATGATCCATTGCAGCTGGTTTCATTATAATTAAATGTATTTATCAAGGGGGCGTTTCAAGTCCTGCGGGGGGGTTTTACTTTTCAGCAGGGGCCCACCCCGTGCCGATCACGGACCCGCACGGGTAGGCGTCTGAAACGAAGCGCTACATCTGTATAAGGTAGATGATATTGATAGCAATGATTCAATGGTGATAATGTCACATGAGATGTACCAAGATATAAACAAGCTGTCTGATAACAAAGCAAGTGGTGTAAATCATATTTCTGCTGAACATCTTAAATATGCCAGTATGAAGATAGCTCCTCTCCTTTCTATTTGTTTTACTGCCTTTATGAGTCATGGCTTGTTACCAGACTCAATGTTGTCTGTTCTGTTAGTGCCAGTTATTAAGGACAAAGCCGGTAAAGTGGGAAGCCTAGATCAGTGTTTCTCAAACTTTTTCATACCAAGGATCACTTGACCAATAAAAAAACACTCGCGGACCACCTAACTCCACAAATATACAAAAACACATCGTTACAGTACATTTGATAAACTCACACAAACGTTTGAGTGCTTCCTGTGTCTAAGCTGATTCACCGCTCTTAATCTATTACCTATCGACACAGATAACGGCTACTGGCAGGCAGGGCCCCGGCATGTCCTGGAAAAGAGTTCAGAGTGCGATATACGCCCTTGAGCCTGGACCCAGCATATATCAGTCAGTGTTTGCAGGGGCCTGGCGTCGACCAAGACGCAGCTGTGCATATATCCTCCACACTCACACCGTTGAATAAGGCTGTCGACGCAGCCACAGCCCGTGTGGAGTGCGCACGGACCCCCGTAGGGCAGGCTCTCCTTGCCTGTCCGTAGGCATGTGCAATGCACTCGCAGAGCCAGCCTGCCAGGCGTTTCTTGGACAGAGCTTTCCCGATCACACCGCCCCCCACACACACACGAACAGCTGTTCGGTGCGTCTAAGGGCAGCCGTGCGCTCTACATAACATGCTAGCGCACGCACCGGGCAGAGGAGGTACAGTTTAGCTTCCCTGGCCCCACCATGGGGGGGGGGAAGACTAAAACCCCCTAACTGAATAGCCCTCGACCTGAACGCACTCCTTAGCTTTTGGGCACAAAGGAGGGGTTCGGTCTGAGTGTCGCGCCGCTCCGGTCACCCCGAATCAGTAAACAGCTCGGGTGCACCGACAGAGCAGTTAACTCGGACACCCTTTTGGTTGACGTTAAGGCAAGAAGCAAAGCTGTTTTCCACGACAATGCTTTCAGAGAGGAGAGCTCCAGAGGCTCAAACGGCCCCGAGGCCAGAGCCTCGAGCACTAGGGGCAGGTCCCACTGTGGGGTGGAGGCGTGCACGACTGGGCG